>NW_027464634.1:960000-962500 GCF_043290135.1 Rhipicephalus microplus
TAGGTTAAGGTATGAACCGTCGTAAAACCGCATTAAACAATGTCACTTAGTGAGATGCAGTGTTTTTCACCTTTACAAGTTGGGAACTGTGATATCTAATGTGAAAGCGCTTGAAACCGTCGTAATGTTGTAGAAAGCAATGTAAAGTAGCGAGTAAAACGTTTTCTAACGATAGAAGTGCGAAGGTTATGTTAGGTTGAGTTATGTTAGTTTAAGCTAGGTAGCGTCGTGAAACTACCAAAAACAACGTCATCTAACGAGATAGTGTTGTTTTATTGCGAGTACGAAACTGCGATAGGTGAAATGCTGTGAAAGCACACAAAACGGCATGAACAAGCCAAATACTGCGTGTTGTACCGTTACAAGTGCGAAACTGCTATGTTGTGATATTCTCGTTAAAGCGCAAGCAAGCATCGTGAAACCTTAATGAACGATGTCATTTAGCGAAATACAGCGTTCTGTACTGCAATAAGTCGGTGAAAAACTGTGAGGTTATGCAAATATCGTAATTGTGAACAAAACAGTGTAATAGAGCGTTTTTCAATACAAGTGCGAATGTTAGGTTAGGTTGACATATCAACCGTCGTAAAACCGCATTAAACAATGTCACTTAGTGAGATGTAGTGTTTTTCAACAGAACAAGTTGGGAACTACGATATCTAATGTGAAAGCGCATGAAACCGTCGTAATCTTGTAGAAAACATTGTAAAGTTGCGAGTAAAACGTTTTCTAACGATAGAAGTGCGAAGGTTAGGTTAGGTTAGGTTAGTTTAAGCTAGGTAGCGTCGTGAAACTACCAAAAACGACGTCATCTAACGAGATAGTGTTGTTTTATAGCGACTAATAAACTGCGATAGGTGAAATGTTGTGAAAGCACACAAAACGGCATGAACAAGCCAAATACTGCGTGTTCTACCGTTACAAGTGCGAAACTGCTATATTGTGATATTCTCGTTAAAGCGCATGCAAGCATCGTGAAACCTTAAACAACAATGTCATTTAGCGAGATACAGCGTTCTGTACTGCAATAAGTTGGTGAAAACTGTGAGGTTATGCAAATATCGTAATTGTGAACATAACAGGGTAATAGAGCGTTTTTAGATACAAGTGCGAATGTTAGGTTAGGTTAAGATATGAACCGTCGTAAAACCGCATTAAACAATGTCAATTAGTGAGATGCAGTGTTTTTCACCATTAAAAGTGGGGAACTGCGATATCTAATGTGAAAGCGCTTGCAACCGTCGTTAGGTTAGGTTAGGTTAGGTTAGGTTAGGTTAGGTTTGGTTAGGTTAGGTTAGGTTAGGTTAGGTTAGATTAGGTTAGGTTGGGTTGAGTTGGGTTAGGTTAGGTTAGGTTAGGTTTGGTTAGGTTAGGTTAGGTTAGGTTAGGTTAGGTTACGTTAGGTTAGGTTAGGTTACGTTAGGTTAGGTTAGGTTAGGTTACGTTAGGTTAGGTTAGGTTAGGTAAGGATAATTTTGTTAGGTTAGGTAAGGTTAGGTTAGGTTAGGTTAGGTTGGGTTGGGTGTTGTTGGGATGGGTTGGGTTAGGTTAGGTTGGGTTAGGTTAGGTTACGTAAGGTTAGGTTAGGTTAGGTTAGGTTACGTTAGGTTATGTTAGGTTAGGTTAGGTTAGGTTACGTTAGGTTAGGTTAGGTCAGGTAAGGTTAGGTTACGTTAGAATAGGTTAGGTTAGGTTAGGTTACGTTAGGTTAGGTTAAGTTAGGTTAGGTTAGGTTTGGTTAGGTTAGGTTAGGTTAGCTTAGGTTAGGTTAGGTTAGGTTGGGTTGGGTTAGGTTGGGTTAGGTTAGGTTAGGTTAGGTTAGGTTGGGTTAGGTTAGTTTAGGTTAGGTTAGGTTAGGTTAGGTTGGGTTGGGTTGGGTTAGGTTAGGTTAGGTTAGGTAAGGTTAGGTTAGGTTAGGTTAGGTTACGTTAGGTTAAGGTATGAACCGTCGTAAAACCGCATTAAACAATGTCACTTAGTGAGATGCAGTGTTTTTCACCTTTACAAGTTGGGAACTGTGATATCTAATGTGAAAGCGCTTGAAACGGTCGTAATGTTGTAGAAAGCAATGTAAAGTAGCGAGTAAAACGTTTTCTAACGATAGAAGTGCGAAGGTTATGTTAGGTTGAGTTATGTTAGTTTAAGCTAGGTAGCGTCGTGAAACTACCAAAAACGACGTCATCTAACGAGATAGTGTTGTTTTATTGCGAGTATTAAACTGCGATAGGTGAAATGTTGTGAAAGCACACAAAACGGCATGAACAAGCCAAATACTGCGTGTTCTACCGTTACAAGTGCGAAACTGCTATAGTGTGATATTCTCGTTAAAGCGCATGCAAGCATCGTGAAACCTTAAAGAACAATGTCATTTAGCGAGATACAGCGTTCTGTACTGCAATAAGTTGGTGAAAAACTGTGAGGTTATGCAAATATCGTAATTGTGAACAAAACAGTGTAATGGAGCGTTTTTAGGTACAAGTACGCATGTTAGGATAGGTTA
>NW_027464634.1:965000-1010000 GCF_043290135.1 Rhipicephalus microplus
TGTTTTTCACCTTTACAAGTTGGGAACTGCGATATCTAATGTGAAAGCGCTTGAAACCGTCGTAATGTTGTAGAAAGCAATGTAAAGTATCGAGTAAAACGTTTTCTAACGATAGAAGTGCGAAGGTTATGTTAGGTTGAGTTATGTTAGTTTAAGCTAGGTAGCGTCGTGAAACCACCAAGAACGACGTCATCTAACGAGATAGTGTTGTTTTATTGCGAGTACGAAACTGCGATAGGTAAAATGTTGTGAAAGCACACAAAACGGCATGAACAAGCCAAATACTGCGTGTTGTACCGTTACAAGTGCGAAACTGCTATGTTGTGACATTCTCGGTAAAGCGCATGCAAGTATCGTGAAACCTAAAGAACGATGTCATTTAGCGAGATACAGCGTTCTGTACTGTAATAAGTTGGTGAGAAACTGTGAGGTCAAGCAAATATCGTAATTGTGAACGAAACAGTGTAATTGAGCGCCTTTAGATACAAGTGCGAATGTTAGGTTAGGTTGACATATCAACCGTCGTAAAACCGCATTAAACAATGTCACTTAGTGAGATGTAGTGTTTTTCAACATTACAAGTCGGGAACTACGATATCTAATGTAAAAGCGCATGAAACCGTCGTAATTTTGTAGAAAACATTGTAAAGTTGCGAGTAAAACGTTTTCTAACGATAGAAGTGCGAAGGTTAGGTTAGGTTAGGTTAGTTTAAGCTAGGTAGCGTCGTGAAACTACCAAAAACGACGTCATCTAACGAGATAGTGTTGTTTTATAGCGAGTATTAAACTGCGATAGGTGAAATGTGAAAGCACACAAAACGGCATGAACAAGCCAAATACTGCGTGTTCTACCGTTACAAGTGCGAAACTGCTATATTGTGATATTCTCGTTAAAGCGCATGCAAGCATCGTGAAACCTTAAAGAACAATGTCATTTAGCGAGATACAGCGTTCTGTACTGCAATAAGTTGGTGAAAAACTGTGAGGTTATGCAAATATCGTAATTGTGAACAAAACAGGGTAATAGAGCGTTTTTAGATACAAGTGCGAATGTTAGGTTAGGTTAAGATATGAACCGTCGTAAAACCGCATTAAACAATGTCAATTAGTGAAATGCAGTGTTTTTCACCATTAAAAGTGGGGAACTGCGATATCTAATGTGAAAGCGCTTGCAACCGTCGTTAGGTTAGGTTAGGTTAGGTTAGGTTAGGTTAGGTTTGGTTACGTTAGGTTAGGTTAGGTTAGATTAGGTTAGGTTGGGTTGAGTTGGGTTAGGTTAGGTTAGGTTAGGTTTGGTTAGGTTAGGTTAGGTTAGGTTACGTTAGGTTAGGTTAGGTTACGTTAGGTTAGGTTAGGTTAGGTTACGTTAGGTTAGGTTAGGTTAGGTAAGGATAATTTGGTTAGGTTAGGTAAGGTTAGGTTAGGTTAGGTTAGGTTGGGTTGGGTGTTGTTGGGTTGGGTTGGGTTAGGTTAGGTTGGGTTAGGTTAGGTTACGTAAGGTTAGGTTAGGTTAGGTTAGGTTACGTTAGGTTATGTTAGGTTAGGTTAGGTTAGGTTACGTTAGGTTAGGTTAGGTCAGGTAAGGTTAGGTTACGTTAGAATAGGTTAGGTTAGGTTAGGTTACGTTAGGTTAGGTTAAGTTAGGTTGGGCTAGGTTAGTTTAGGTCAGGTTAGGTTAGGTTAGGTTGGGTTGGGTTGGGTTAGGTTAGGTTAGGTTAGGTAAGGTTAGGTTAGGTTAGGTTAGGTTATGTTAGGTTAAGGTATGAACCGTCGTAAAACCGCATTAAACAATGTCACTTAGTGAGATGCAGTGTTTTTCACCTTTACAAGTTGGGAACTGTGATATCTAATGTGAAAGCGCTTGAAACCGTCGTAATGTTGTAGAAAGCAATGTAAAGTAGCGAGTAAAACGTTTTCTAACGATAGAAGTGCGAAGGTTATGATAGGTTGAGTTATGTTAGTTTAAGCTAGGTAGCGTCGTGAAACTACCAAAAACGACGTCATCTAACGAGATAGTGTTGTTTTATTGCGAGTATTAAACTGCGATAGGTGAAATGTTGTGAAAGCACACAAAACGGCATGAACAAGCCAAATACTGCGTGTTCTACCGTTACAAGTGCGAAACTGCTATAGTGTGATATTCTCGTTAAAGCGCATGCAAGCATCGTGAAACCTTAAAGAACAATGTCATTTAGCGAGATACAGCGTTCTGTACTGCAATAAGTTGGTGAAAAACTGTGAGGTTATGCAAATATCGTAATTGTGAACAAAACAGTGTAATGGAGCGTTTTTAGGTACAAGTACGAATGTTAGGATAGGTTAAGATATGAACCGTCGTAAAACCGCATTAAACAATGTCAATTAGTGAGATGCAGTGTTTTTCACCATTAAAAGTGGGGAACTGCGATATCTAATGTGAAAGCGCTTGCAACCGTCGTTAGGTTAGGTTAGGTTAGGTTAGGTTAGGTTAGGTTAGGTTTGGTTAGGTTAGGTTAGGTTAGGTTAGATTAGGTTAGGTTAGGTTGGGTTGAGTTGGGTTAGGTTAGGTTAGGTTAGGTTAGGTTGGGTTAGGTTAGGTTAGGGTACGTTAGGTTAGGTTACGTTAGGTTAGGTTAGGTTAGGTTACGTTAGGTTAGGTTAGGTTAGGTAAGGATAATTTGGTTAGGTTAGGTAAGGTTAGGTTAGGTTAGGTTAGGTTGGGTTGGGTGTTGTTGGGTTGGGTTGGGTTAGGTTGGGTTAGGTTAGGTTAGGTTACGTTAGGTTAGGTTAGGTCAGGTAAGGTTAGGTTACGTTAGAATAGGTTAGGTTAAGTTAGGTTACGTTAGGTTAGGTTAAGTTAGGTTAGGTTTGGTTAGGTTAGGTTAGGTTAGGTTAGGTTGGGTTAGGTTAGTTTAGGTTAGGTTAGGTTAGGTTAGGTTGGGTTGGGTTGGCTTAGGTTAGGTTAGGGTGGTAAGGTTAGGTTAGGTTAGGTTAGGTTACGTTAGGTTAAGGTATGAACCGTCGTAAAACCGCATTAAACAATGTCACTTAGTGAGATGCAGTGTTTTTCACCATTACAAGTCGGGAGCTGCGATATCTAATGTGAAAGCGCTTGCAAACGTCGTTAGGTTAGGTTAGGTTAGGTTAGGTTAGGTTACGTTAGGTTAGGTTAGGTTATGTTAGGTTAGGTTGGGTTAGGTTAGGTTAGGTTACGTTAGGTTAAGGTATGAACCGTCGTAAAACCGCAATAAACAATGTCACTAAGTGAGATGCAATGTTTTTCACCTTTACAAGTTGGGAACTGCGATATCTAATGTGAAAGCGCTTGAAACCGTCGTAATGTTGTAGAAAGCAATGTAAAGTATCGAGTAAAACGTTTTCTAACGATAGAAGTGCGAAGGTTATGTTAGGTTGAGTTATGTTAGTTTAAGCTAGGTAGCGTCGTGAAACCACCAAGAACGACGTCATCTAACGAGATAGTGTTGTTTTATTGCGAGTAAGAAACTGCGATACGTAAAATGTTGTGAAAGCACACAAAACGGCATGAACAAGCCAAATACTGCGTGTTGTACCGTTACAAGTGCGAAACTGCTATGTTGTGACATTCACGGTAAAGCGCATGCAAGTATCGTGAAACCTTAAAGAACGATGTCATTTAGCGAGATACAGCGTTCTGTACTGTAATAAGTTGGTGAGAAACTGTGAGGTCAAGCAAATATCGTAATTGTGAACGAAACAGTGTAATTGAGCGTCTTTAGATACAAGTGCGAATGTTAGGTTAGGTTGACATATCAACCGTCGTAAAACCGCATTAAACAATGTCACTTAGTGAGATGTAGTGTTTTTCAACATTACAAGTCGGGAACTACGATATCTAATGTGAAAGCGCATGAAACCGTCGTTAGGTTAGGTTAGGTTAGGTTAGGATAGGTTAGCTTAGATTAGGTCAGGTTGGGTTGAGTTGGGTTAGGTTAGGTTAGGTTAGGTTAGGTTGGGTTAGGTTAGGTTAGGTTAGGTTACGTTAGGTTAGGTTAGGTTACGTTAGGTTAGGTTAGGTTAGGTTACGTTAGGTTAGGTTAGGTTAGGTAAGGATAATTTGGTTAGGTTAGGTAAGGTTAGGTTAGGTTAGGTTAGGTTGGGTTGGGTGTTGTTGGGTTGGGTTGGGTTAGGTTGGGTTAGGTTAGGTTAGGTTACGTTAGGTTAGGTTAGGTTAGGTTAGGTTAGGTTACGTTAGGTTATGTTAGGTTAGGTTAGGTTGCGTTAGGTTAGGTTAGGTCAGGTAAGGTTAGGTTACGTTAGAATAGGTTAGGTTAGGTTAGGTTACGTTAGGTTAGGTTAAGTTAGGTTAGGTTAGGTTGGGTTAGGTTAGTTTAGGTTAGGTTAGGTTAGGTTAGGTTGGGTTGGGTTGGCTTAGGTTAGGTTAGGGTGGTAAGGTTAGGTTAGGTTAGGTTAGGTTACGTTAGGTTAAGGTATGAACCGTCGTAAAACCGCATTAAACAATGTCACTTAGTGAGATGCAGTGTTTTTCACCATTACAAGTCGGGAGCTGCGATATCTAATGTGAAAGCGCTTGCAAACGTCGTTAGGTTAGGTTAGGTTAGGTTAGGTTACGTTAGGTTAGGTTTGGTTAGGTTAGGTTAGGTTAGGTTATGTTAGGTTAGGTTGGGTTAGGTTAGGTTAGGTTACGTTAGGTTAAGGTATGAACCGTCGTAAAACCGCAATAAACAATGTCACTTAGTGAGATGCAATGTTTTTCACCTTTACAAGTTGGGAACTGCGATATCTAATGTGAAAGCGCTTGAAACCGTCGTAATGTTGTAGAAAGCAATGTAAAGTATCGAGTAAAACGTTTTCTAACGATAGAAGTGCGAAGGTTATGTTAGGTTGAGTTATGTTAGTTTAAGCTAGGTAGCGTCGTGAAACCACCAAAAACGACGTCGTCTAACGAGATAGTGTTGTTTTATTGCGAGTACGAAACTGCGATAGGTAAAATGTTGTGAAAGCACACAAAACGGCATGAACAAGCCAAATACTGCGTGTTGTACCGTTACAAGTGCGAAACTGCTATGTTGTGACATTCTCGGTAAAGCGCATGCAAGTATCGTGAAACCTAAAGAACGATGTCATTTAGCGAGATACAGCGTTCTGTACTGTAATAAGTTGGTGAGAAACTGTGAGGTCAAGCAAATATCGTAATTGTGAACGAAACAGTGTAATTGAGCGCCTTTAGATACAAGTGCGAATGTTAGGTTAGGTTGACATATCAACCGTCGTAAAACCGCATTAAACAATGTCACTTAGTGAGATGTAGTGTTTTTCAACATTACAAGTCGGGAACTACGATATCTAATGTAAAAGCGCATGAAACCGTCGTAATTTTGTAGAAAACATTGTAAAGTTGCGAGTAAAACGTTTTCTAACGATAGAAGTGCGAAGGTTAGGTTAGGTTAGGTTAGTTTAAGCTAGGTAGCGTCGTGAAACTACCAAAAACGACGTCATCTAACGAGATAGTGTTGTTTTATAGCGAGTATTAAACTGCGATAGGTGAAATGTGAAAGCACACAAAACGGCATGAACAAGCCAAATACTGCGTGTTCTACCGTTACAAGTGCGAAACTGCTATATTGTGATATTCTCGTTAAAGCGCATGCAAGCATCGTGAAACCTTAAAGAACAATGTCATTTAGCGAAATACAGCGTTCTGTGCTGCAATAGTTGGTGAAAAACTGTGAGGTTATGCAAATATCGTAATTGTGAACAAAACAGTGTAATGGAGCGTTTTTAGATACAAGTACGAATGTTAGGTTAGGTTAAGATATGAACCGTCGTAAAACCGCATTAAACAATGTCAATTAGTGAGATGCAGTGTTTTTCACCATTAAAAGTGGGGAACTGCGATATCTAATGTGAAAGCGCTTGCAACCGTCGTTAGGTTAGGTTAGGTTAGGTTAGGTTAGGTTAGGTTAGGTTTGGTTAGGTTAGGTTAGGTTAGGTTAGATTAGGTTAGGTTGGGTTGAGTTGGGTTAGGTTAGGTTAGGTTAGGTTAGGTTGGGTTAGGTTAGGTTAGGTTAGGTTACGTTAGGTTAGGTTAGGTTAGGTTACGTTAGGTTAGGTTAGGTTAGGTCAGGATAATTTGGTTAGGTTAGGTAAGGTTAGGTTAGGTTAGGTTGGGTTGGGTGTTGTTGGGTTGGGTTGGGTTAGGTTGGGTTAGGTTAGGTTAGGTTACGTTAGGTTAGGTTAGGTTAGGTTACGTTAGGTTATGTTAGGTTAGGTTAGGTTACGTTAGGTTAGGTTAGGTCAGGTAAGGTTAGGTTACGTTAGAATAGGTTAGGTTAGGTTAGGTTACGTTAGGTTCGGTTAAGTTAGGTTAGGTTAGGTTTGGTTAGGTTAGGTTAGGTTAGGTTAGCTTAGGTTAGGTTAGGTTGGGTTGGGTTGGGTTGGGTTAGGTTGGGCTAGGTTAGGTTAGGTTAGGTTAGGTTGGGTTAGGTTAGTTTAGGTTAGGTTAGGTTAGGTTAGGTTGGGTTGGGTTGGCTTAGGTTAGGTTAGGGTGGTAAGGTTAGGTTAGGTTAGGTTAGGTTACGTTAGGTTAAGGTATGAACCGTCGTTAAACCGCATTAAACAATGTCACTTAGTGAGATGCAGTGATTTTCACCATTACAAGTCGGGAGCTGCGATATCTAATGTGAAAGCGCTTGCAAACGTCGTTAGGTTAGGTTAGGTTAGGTTAGGTTAGGTTACGTTAGGTTAGGTTTGGTTAGGTTAGGTTAGGTTAGGTTATGTTAGGTGAGGTTGGGTTAGGTTAGGTTAGGTTACGTTAGGTTAAGGTATGAACCATCGTAAAACCGCAATAAACAATGTCACTTAGTGAGATGCAATGTTTTTCACCTTTACAAGTTGGGAACTGCGATATCTAATGTGAAAGCGCTTGAAACCGTCGTAATGTTGTAGAAAGCAATGTAAAGTATCGAGTAAAACGTTTTCTAACGATAGAAGTGCGAAGGTTATGTTAGGTTGAGTTATGTTAGTTTAAGCTAGGTAGCGTCGTGAAACCACCAAAAACGACGTCATCTAACGAGATAGTGTTGTTTTATTGCGAGTACGAAACTGCGATAGGTAAAATGTTGTGAAAGCACACAAAACGGCATGAACAAGCCAAATACTGCGTGTTGTACCGTTACAAGTGCGAAACTGCTATGTTGTGACATTCTCGGTAAAGCGCATGCAAGTATCGTGAAACCTTAAAGAACGATGTCATTTAGCGAGATACAGCGTTCTGTACTGTAATAAGTTGGTGAGAAACTGTGAGGTCAAGCAAATATCGTAATTGTGAACGAAACAGTGTAATTGAGCGTCTTTAGATACAAGTGCGAATGTTAGGTTAGGTTGACATATCAACCGTCGTAAAACCGCATTAAACAATGTCACTTAGTGAGATGTAGTGTTTTTCAACATTACAAGTCGGAAACTACGATATCTAATGTGAAAGCGCATGAAACCGTCGTAATTTTGTAGAAAACATTGTAAAGTTGCGAGTAAAACGTTTTCTAACGATAGAAGTGCGAAGGTTAGGTTAGGTTAGGTTAGTTTAAGCTAGGTAGCGTCGTGAAACTACCAAAAACGACGTCATCTAACGAGACAGTGTTGTTTATAGCGAGTATTAAACTGCGATAGGTGAAATGTTGTGAAAGCACACAAAACGGCATGAACAAGCCAAATACTGTGTGTTCTACCGTTACAAGTGCGAAACTGCTATATTGTGATATTCTCGTTAAAGCGCATGCAAGCATCGTGAAACCTTAAAGAACAATGTCATTTAGCGAGATACAGCGTTCTGTACTGCAATAAGTTGGTGAAAAACTGTGAGGTTATGCAAATATCGTAATTGTGAACAAAACAGTGTAATGGAGCGTTTTTAGATACAAGTGCGAATGTTAGGTTAGGTTAGGATATGAACCGTCGTAAAACCGCATTAAACAATGTCAATTAGTGAGATGCAGTGTTTTTCACCATTAAAAGTGGGGAACTGCGATATCTAATGTGAAAGCGCTTGCAACCGTCGTTAGGTTAGGTTAGGTTAGGTTAGGTTAGGTTAGGTTTGGTTAGGTTAGGTTAGGTTAGGTTAGATTAGGTTAGGTTGGGTTGAGTTGGGTTAGGTTAGGTTAGGTTAGGTTAGGTTGGGTTAGGTTAGGTTAGGTTAGGTTACGTTAGGTTAGGTTAGGTTACGTTAGGTTAGGTTAGGTTAGGTTACGTTAGGTTAGGTTAGGTTAGGTAAGGATAATTTGGTTAGGTTAGGAAAGGTTAGGTTAGGTTAGGTTAGGTTGGGTTGGGTGTTGTTGGGTTAGGTTGGGTTAGGTTGGGTTAGGTTAGGTTAGGTTACGTTAGGTTAGGTTAGGTCAGGTAAGGTTAGGTTACGTTAGAATAGGTTAGGTTAGGTTAGGTTACGTTAGGTTAGGTTAAGTTAGGTTAGGTTTGGTTAGGTTAGGTTAGGTTAGCTTAGGTTAGGTTAGGTTGGGTTGGGTTGGGTTAGGTTGGGTTAGGTTAGGTTAGGTTAGGTTGAATTAGGTTAGTTTAGGTTAGGTTAGGTTAGGTTAGGTTGGGTTGGGTTGGCTTAGGTTAGGTTAGGGTGGTAAGGTTAGGTTAGGTTAGGTTAGGTTACGTTAGGTTAAGGTATGAACCGTCGTAAAACCGCATTAAACAATGTCACTTAGTGAGATGCAGTGTTTTTCACCATTACAAGTCGGGAGCTGCGATATCTAATGTGAAAGCGCTTGCAAACGTCGTTAGGTTAGGTTAGGTTAGGTTAGGTTAGGTTACGTTAGGTTAGGTTTGGTTAGGTTAGGTTAGGTTAGGTTATGTTAGGTTAGGTTGGGTTAGGTTAGGTTAGGTTACGTTAGGTTAAGGTATGAACCGTCGTAAAACCGCAATAAACAATGTCACTTAGTGAGATGCAATGTTTTTCACCTTTACAAGTTGGGAACTGCGATATCTAATGTGAAAGCGCTTGAAACCGTCGTAATGATGTAGAAAGCAATGTAAAGTATCGAGTAAAACATTTTCTAACGATAGAAGTGCGAAGGTTATGTTAGGTTGAGTTATGTTAGTTTAAGCTAGGTAGCGTCGTGAAACCACCAAAAACGACGTCATCTAACGAGATAGTGTTGTTTTATTGCGAGTAAGAAACTGCGATAGGTAAAATGTTGTGAAAGCACACAAAACGGGATGAACAAGCCAAATACTGCGTGTTGTACCGTTACAAGTGCGAAACTGCTATGTTGTGACATTCTCGGTAAAGCGCATGCAAGTATCGTGAAACCTTAAAGAACGATGTCATTTAGCGAGATACAGCGTTCTGTACTGTAATAAGTTGGTGAGAAACTGTGAGGTCAAGCAAATATCGTAATTGTGAACGAAACAGTGTAATTGAGCGTCTTTAGATACAAGTGCGAATGTTAGGTTAGGTTGACATATCAACCGTCGTAAAACCGCATTAAACAATGTCACTTAGATGTAGTGTTTTTCAACATTACAAGTCGGGAACTACGATATCTAATGTGAAAGCGCATGAAACCGTCGTAATTTTGTAGAAAACATTGTAAAGTTGCGAGTAAAACGTTTTCTAACGATAGAAGTGCGAAGGTTAGGTTAGGTTAGGTTAGTTTAGGCTAGGTAGCGTCGTGAAACTACCAAAAACGACGTCATCTAACGAGATAGTGTTGTTTTATAGCGAGTATTAAACTGCGATAGGTGAAATGTTGTGAAAGCACACAAAACGGCATGAACAAGCCAAATACTGCGTGTTCTACCGTTACAAGTGCGAAACTGCTATATTGTGATATTCTCGTTAAAGCGCATGCAAGCATCGTGAAACCTTAAAGAGCAATGTCATTTAGCGAAATACAGCGTTCTGTACTGCAATAAGTTGGTGAAAAACTGTGAGGTTATGCAAATATCGTAATTGTGAACAAAACAGTGTAATGGAGCGTTTTTAGATACAAGTACGAATGTTAGGTTAGGTTAAGATATGAACCGTCGTAAAACCGCATTAAACAATGTCAATTAGTGAGATGCAGTGTTTTTCACCATTAAAAGTGGGGAACTGCGATATCTAATGTGAAAGCGCTTGCAACCGTCGTTAGGTTAGGTTAGGTTAGGTTAGGTTAGGTTTGGTTAGGTTAGGTTAGGTTAGGTTAGATTAGGTTAGGTTGGGTTGAGTTGGGTTAGGTTAGGTTAGGTTAGGTTAGGTTGGGTTAGGTTAGGTTAGGTTAGGTTACGTTAGGTTAGGTTAGGTTACGTTAGGTTAGGTTAGGTTAGGTTACGTTAGGTTAGGATAGGTTAGGTCAGGATAATTTGGTTAGGTTAGGTAAGGTTAGGTTAGGTTAGGTTGGGTTGGGTGTTGTTGGGTTGGGTTGGGTTAGGTTGGGTTAGGTTAGGTTAGGTTACGTTAGGTTAGGTTAGGTTAGGTTACGTTAGGTTATGTTAGGTTAGGTTAGGTTACGTTAGGTTAGGTTAGGTCAGGTAAGGTTAGGTTACGTTAGAATAGGTTAGGTTAGGTTAGGTTACGTTAGGTTAGGTTAAGTTAGGTTAGGTTAGGTTTGGTTAGGTTAGGTTAGGTTAGGTTAGCTTAGGTTAGGTTAGGTTGGGTTGGGTTGGGTTAGGTTGGGTTAGGTTAGGTTAGGTTAGGTTAGGTTGGGTTAGGTTAGTTTAGGTTAGGTTAGGTTAGGTTGGGTTGGGTTGGCTTAGGTTAGGTTAGGGTGGTAAGGTTAGGTTAGGTTAGGTTAGGTTACGTTAGGTTAAGGTATGAACCGTCGTTAAACCGCATTAAACAATGTCACTTAGTGAGATGCAGTGTTTTTCACCATTACAAGTCGGGAGCTGCGATATCTAATGTGAAAGCGCTTGCAAACGTCGTTAAGTTAGGTTAGGTTAGGTTAGGTTAGATTACGTTAGGTTAGGTTTGGTTAGGTTAGGTTAGGTTAGGTTATGTTAGGTGAGGTTGGGTTAGGTTAGGTTAGGTTACGTTAGGTTAAGGTATGAACCGTCGTAAAACCGCAATAAACAATGTCACTTAGTGAGATGCAATGTTTTTCACCTTTACAAGTTGGGAACTGCGATATCTAATGTGAAAGCGCTTGAAACCGTCGTAATGTTGTAGAAAGCAATGTAAAGTATCGAGTAAAACGTTTTCTAACGATAGAAGTGCGAAGGTTATGTTAGGTTGAGTTATGTTAGTTTAAGCTAGGTAGCGTCGTGAAACCACCAAAAACGACGTCATCTAACGAGATAGTGTTGTTTTATTGCGAGTACGAAACTGCGATAGGTAAAATGTTGTGAAAGCACACAAAACGGCATGAACAAGCCAAATACTGCGTGTTGTACCGTTACAAGTGCGAAACTGCTATGTTGTGACATTCTCGGTAAAGCGCATGCAAGTATCGTGAAACCTTAAAGAACGATGTCATTTAGCGAGATACAGCGTTCTGTACTGTAATAAGTTGGTGAGAAACTGTGAGGTCAAGCAAATATCGTAATTGTGAACGAAACAGTGTAATTGAGCGTCTTTAGATACAAGTGCGAATGTTAGGTTAGGTTGACATATCAACCGTCGTAAAACCGCATTAAACAATGTCACTTAGTGAGATGTAGTGTTTTTCAACATTACAAGTCGGGAACTACGATATCTAATGTGAAAGCGCATGAAACCGTCGTAATTTTGTAGAAAACATTGTAAAGTTGCGAGTAAAACGTTTTCTAACGATAGAAGTGCGAAGGTTAGGTTAGGTTAGGTTAGTTTAAGCTAGGTAGCGTCGTGAAACTACCAAAAACGACGTCATCTAACGAGATAGTGTTGTTTTATAGCGAGTATTAAACTGCGATAGGTGAAATGTTGTGAAAGCACAAAAAACGGCATGAACAAGCCAAATACTGCGTGTTCTACCGTTACAAGTGCGAAACTGCTATATTGTGATATTCTCGTTAAAGCGCATGCAAGCATCGTGAAACCTTAAAGAACAATGTCATTTAGCGAGATACAGCGTTCTGTACTGCAATAAGTTGGTGAAAAACTGTGAGGTTATGCAAATATCGTAATTGTGAACAAAACAGTGTAATGGAGCGTTTTTAGATACAAGTGCGAATGTTAGGTTAGGTTAAGATATGAACCGTCGTAAAACCGCATTAAACAATGTCAATTAGTGAGATGCAGTGTTTTTCACCATTAAAAGTGGGGAACTGCGATATCTAATGTGAAAGCGCTTGCAACCGTCGTTAGGTTAGGTTAGGTTAGGTTAGGTTAGGTTAGGTTAGGTTTCGTTAGGTTAGGTTAGGTTAGGTTAGGTTAGATTAGGTTAGGTTGGGTTGAGTTGGGTTAGGTTAGGTTAGGTTAGGTTAGGTTGGGTTAGGTTAGGTTAGGTTAGGTTAGGTTAGGTTAGGTTACGTTAGGTTACGTTAGGTTATGTTAGGTTAGGTTAGGTTACGTTAGGTTAGGTTAGGTCAGGTAAGGTTAGGTTACGTTAGAATAGGTTAGGTTAGGTTAGGTTACGTTAGGTTAGGTTAAGTTAGGTTAGGTTAGGTTTGGTTAGGTTAGGTTAGGTTAGCTTAGGTTAGGTTAGGTTGGGTTGGGTTGGGTTAGGTTGGGTTAGGTTAGGTTAGGTTAGGTTAGGTTGGGTTAGGTTAGTTTAGGTTAGGTTAGGTTAGGTTGGGTTGGGTTGATTAGGTTAGGTTAGGTTAGGTTAGGTAAGGTTAGGTTAGGTTAGGTTAGGTTACGTTAGGTTAAGGTATGAACCGTCGTAAAACCGCATTAAACAATGTCACTTAGTCAGATGCAGTGTTTTTCACCTTTACAAGTTGGGAACTGTGATATCTAATGTGAAAGCGCTTGAAACCGTCGTAATGTTGTAGAAAGCAATGTAAAGTAGCGAGTAAAACGTTTTCTAACGATAGAAGGGCGAAGGTTATGTTAGGTTGAGTTATGTTAGTTTAAGCTAGGTAGCGTCGTGAAACTACCAAAAACGTCATCTAACGAGATAGTGTTTTATTGCGAGTACGAAACTGCGATAGGTGAAATGTTGTGAAAGCACACAAAACGGCATGAACAAGCCAAATACTGCGTGTTGTACCGTTACAAGTGCGAAACTGCTATGTTGTGATATTCTCGTTGAAGCGCATGCAAGCATCGTGAAACCTTAAAGAACGATGTCATTTAGCGAGATACAGCGTTCTGTACTGCAATAAGTTGGTGAAAAACTGTGAGGTTATGCAAATATCGTAATTGTGAACAAAACAGTGTAATGGAGCGTTTTTAGATACAAGTGCGAATGTTAGGTTAGGTTAGGATATGAACCGTCGTAAAACCGCATTAAACAATGTCAATTAGTGAGATGCAGTGTTTTTCACCATTAAAAGTGGGGAACTGCGATATCTAATGTGAAAGCGCTTGCAACCGTCGTTAGGTTAGGTTAGGTTAGGTTAGGTTAGATTAGGTTAGGGTATGTTAGGTAAGGTTTGGTTAGGTTAGGTTAGGTTAGGTTGGGTTAGGTAAGGTTAGGTTAGGTTAAGATATGAACCGCGCTAAAACCGCATTAAACAATGTCACTTAGTGAGATGCTGTGTTTTTCACCAATACAAGTCGGGAACTGCGATATCTAATGTGAAAGCGCATGAAACCGTCGTAATCTTGTAGAAAACATTGTAAAGTAGCGAATAAAACGTTTTTTAACGATAGAAGTGCGAAGGTTCGGTTAGTTTGAGCTAGGTAGCGTCGTGAAACCAGCAAAAACGTTGTCATCTAACGAGATAGTGTTGTTTTATTGCATGTACGTAACTGCAATAGGTGAAATGTTGTGAAAGTACACAAAACGGCTTGAACAAGCCAGATACTGCGTGTTGTACCGTTACAAGTGCGAAACTGCTATAATGTGATATTCTTGTTAAAGCGCATGCAAGCATCGTGAAACCTTAAAGAACGATGTCCTTTAGCGAGATACAGCGTTCTGTACTGCAATAAGTTGGTGAAAAACTGTGAGGTTATGCAAATATCGTAATTGTGAACGAAACAGTGTAATAGAGCGTCTTTAGATACAAGTACGAATGTTAGGTTAGGTTAAGATATGAACCGTCGTAAAACCGCTTTAAACAATGTCAATTAGTGAGATGCAGTGTTTTTCACCATTAAAAGTGGGGAACTGCGATATCTATTGTGAAAGCGCTTGCAACCGTCGTTAGGTTAGGTTAGGTTAGGTTAGGTTTGGTTAGGTTAGGTTAGGTTAGGTTAGGTTTCGTTAGGTTAGGTTAGGTTACGTTAGGTTAGGTTACGTTAGGTTAGGTTAGGTTAGGTAAGAATAATTTGGTTAGGTTAGGTAAGGTTAGGTTAGGTTAGGTTAGGTTGGGTTGGGTGTTGTTGGGTTGGGTTGGGTTAGGTTGGGTTAGGTTAGGTTAGGTTACGTTACGTTAGGTTAGGTTAGGTTAGGTTACGTTAGGTTATGTTAGGTTAGGTTAGGTTGCGTTAGGTTAGGTTAGGTCAGGTAAGGTTAGGTTACGTTAGAATAGGTTAGTTTAGGTTAGGTTACGTTAGGTTAGGTTAAGTTAGGTTAGGTTAGGTTTGGTTAGGTTAGGTTAGGTTAGCTTAGGTTAGGTTAGGTTGGGTTGGGTTGGGTTAGGTTGGGTTAGGTTAGGTTAGGTTAGGTTAGGTTGGGTTAGGTTAGTTTAGGTTAGGTTAGGTTAGGTTAGGTTGGGTTGGGTTGGCTTAGGTTAGGTTAGGGTGGTAAGGTTAGGTTAGGTTAGGTTAGGTTACGTTAGGTTAAGGTATGAACCGTCGTAAAACCGCATTAAACAATGTCACTTAGTGAGATGCAGTGTTTTTCACCATTACAAGTCGGGAGCTGCGATATCTAATGTGAAAGCGCTTGCAAACGTCGTTAGGTTAGGTTAGGTTAGGTTAGGTTACGTTAGGTTAGGTTTGGTTAGGTTAGGTTATGTTAGGTTAGGTTGGGTTAGGTTAGGTTAGGTTACGTTAGGTTAAGGTATGAACCGTCGTAAAACCGCAATAAACAATGTCACTTAGTGAGATGCAATGTTTTTCACCTTTACAAGTTGGGAACTGCGATATCTAATGTGAAAGCGCTTGAAACCGTCGTAATGTTGTAGAAAGCAATGTAAAGTATCGAGTAAAACGTTTTCTAACGATAGAAGTGCGAAGGTTATGTTAGGTTGAGTTATGTTAGTTTAAGCTAGGTAGCGTCGTGAAACCACCAAAAACGACGTCATCTAACGAGATAGTGTTGTTTTATTGCGAGTACGAAACTGCGATAGGTAAAATGTTGTGAAAGCACACAAAACGGCATGAACAAGCCAAATACTGCGTGTTGTACCGTTACAAGTGCGAAACTGCTATGTTGTGACATTCTCGGTAAAGCGCATGCAAGTATCGTGAAACCTAAAGAACGACGTCATTTAGCGAGATACAGCGTTCTGTACTGTAATAAGTTGGTGAGAAACTGTGAGGTCAAGCAAATATCGTAATTGTGAACGAAACAGTGTAATTGAGCGCCTTTAGATACAAGTGCGAATGTTAGGTTAGGTTGACATATCAACCGTCGTAAAACCGCATTAAACAATGTCACTTAGTGAGATGTAGTGTTTTTCAACATTACAAGTCGGGAACTACGATATCTAATGTGAAAGCGCATGAAACCGTCGTAATTTTGTAGAAAACATTGTAAAGTTGCGAGTAAAACGTTTTCTAACGATAGAAGTGCGAAGGTTAGGTTAGGTTAGGTTAGTTTAAGCTAGGTAGCGTCGTGAAACTACCAAAAACGACGTCATCTAACGAGATAGTGTTGTTTTATTGCGAGTACGAAACTGCGATAGGTAAAATGTTGTGAAAGCACACAAAACGGCATGAACAAGCCAAATACTGCGTGTTCTACCGTTACAAGTGCGAAACTGCTATATTGTGATATTCTCGTTAAAGCGCATGCAAGCATCGTGAAACCTTAAAGAACAATGTCATTTAGCGAGATACAGCGTTCTGTACTGCAATAAGTTGGTGAAAAACTGTGAGGTTATGCAAATATCGTAATTGTGAACAAAACAGTGTAATGGAGCGTTTTTAGACACAAGTACGAATGTTAGGTTAGGTTAAGATATGAACCGTCGTAAAACCGCATTAAACAATGTCAATTAGTGAGATGCAGTGTTTTTCACCATTAAAAGTGGGGAACTGCGATATCTAATGTGAATGCGCTTGCAACCGTCGTTAGGTTAGGTTAGGTTAGGTTAGGTTAGGTTAGGTTTGGTTAGGTTAGGTTAGGTTAGGTTAGGTTAGGTTAGATTAGGTTAGGTTGGGTTGAGTTGGGTTAGGTTAGGTTAGGTTAGGTTAGGTTGGGTTAGGTTAGGTTAGGTTAGGTTACGTTAGGTTAGGTTAGGTTACGTTAGGTTAGGTTAGGTTAGGTTACGTTAGGTTAGGTTAGGTTAGGTAAGGATAATTTGGTTAGGTTAGGTAAGGTTAGGTTACGTTAGGTTAGGTTGGGTTGGGTGTTGTTGGGTTGGGTTGGGTTAGGTTGGGTTAGGTTAGGTTAGGTTACGTTAGGTTAGGTTAGGTTAGGTTAGGTTAGGTTGGGTTGGGTTGGCTTAGGTTAGGTTAGGGTGGTAAGGTTAGGTTAGGTTAGGTTAGGTTACGTTAGGTTAAGGTATGAACCGTCGTAAAACCGCATTAAACAATGTCACTTAGTGAGATGCAGTGTTTTTCACCATTACAAGTCGGGAGCTGCGATATCTAATGTGAAAGCGCTTGCAAACATCGTTAGGTTAGTATAGGTTAGGTTAGGTTACGTTAGGTTAGGTTTGGTTAGGTTAGGTTAGGTTAGGTTATGTTAGGTGAGGTTGGGTTAGGTTAGGTTAGGTTACGTTAGGTTAAGGTATGAACCGTCGTAAAACCGCAATAAACAATGTCACTTAGTGAGATGCAATGTTTTTCACCTTTACAAGTTGGGAACTGCGATATCTAATGTGAAAGCGCTTGAAACCGTCGTAATGTTGTAGAAAGCAATGTAAAGTATCGAGTAAAACGTTTTCTAACGATAGAAGTGCGAAGGTTATGTTAGGTTGAGTTATGTTAGTTTAAGCTAGGTAGCGTCGTGAAACCACCAAAAACGACGTCATCTAACGAGATAGTGTTGTTTTATTGCGAGTACAAAACTGCGATAGGTAAAATGTTGTGAAAGCACACAAAACGGCATGAACAAGCCAAATACTGCGTGTTGTACCGTTACAAGTGCGAAACTGCTATGTTGTGACATTCTGTAAAGCGCATGCAAGTATCGTGAAACCTTAAAGAACGATGTCATTTAGCGAGATACAGCGTTCTGTACTGTAATAAGTTGGTGAGAAACTGTGAGGTCAAGCAAATATCGTAATTGTGAACGAAACAGTGTAATTGAGCGTCTTTAGATACAAGTGCGAATGTTAGGTTAGGTTGACATATCAACCGTCGTAAAACCGCATTAAACAATGTCACTTAGTGAGATGTAGTGTTTTTCAACATTACAAGTCGGGAACTACGATATCTAGTGTGAAAGCGCATGAAACCGTCGTAATTTTGTAGAAAACATTGTAAAGTTGCGAGTAAAACGTTTTCTAACGATAGAAGTGCGAAGGTTAGGTTAGGTTAGGTTAGTTTAAGCTAGGTAGCGTCGTGAAACTACCAAAATTGACGTCATCTAACGAGATAGTGTTGTTTTATAGCGAGTATTAAACTGCGATAGGTGAAATGTTGTGAAAGCACACAAAACGGCATGAACAAGCCAAATACTGCGTGTTCTACCGTTACAAGTGCGAAACTGCTATATTGTGATATTCTCGTTAAAGCGCATGCAAGCATCGTGAAACCTTAAAGAACAATGTCATTTAGCGAGATACAGCGTTCTGTACTGCAATAAGTTGGTGAAAAACTGTGAGGTTATGCAAATATCGTAATTGTGAACAAAACAGTGTAATGGAGCGTTTTTAGATACAAGTGCGAATGTTAGGTTAGGTTAAGATATGAACCGTCGTAAAACCGCATTAAACAATGTCAATTAGTGAGATGCAGTGTTTTTCACCATTAAAAGTGGGGAACTGCGATATCTAATGTGAAAGCGCTTGCAACCGTCGTTAGGTTAGGTTAGGTTAGGTTAGGTTAGGTTTCGTTAGGTTAGGTTAGGTTAGGTTAGGTTAGATTAGGTTAGGTTGGGTTGAGTTGGGTTAGGTTAGGTTAGGTTAGGTTAGGTTGGGTTAGGTTAGGTTAGGTTAGGTTAGGTTAGGTTACGTTAGGTTATGTTAGGTTAGGTTAGGTTACGTTAGGTTAGGTTAGGTCAGGTAAGGTTAGGTTACGTTAGAATAGGTTAGGTTAGGTTAGGTTACGTTAGGTTAGGTTAAGTTAGGTTAGGTTAGGTTTGGTTAGGTTAGGTTAGGTTAGCTTAGGTTAGGTTAGGTTGGGTTGGGTTGGGTTAGGTTGGGTTAGGTTAGGTTAGGTTAGGTTAGGTTAGGTTGGGTTAGGTTAGTTTAGGTTAGGTTAGGTTAGGTTGGGTTGGGTTGATTAGGTTAGGTTAGGTTAGGTTACGTTAGGTTAAGGTATGAACGGTCGTAAAACCGCATTAAACAATGTCACTTAGTCAGATGCAGTGTTTTTCACCTTTACAAGTTGGGAACTGTGATATCTAATGTGAAAGCGCTTGAAACCGTCGTAATGTTGTAGAAAGCAATGTTAAGTAGCGAGTAAAACGTTTTCTAACGATAGAAGTGCGAAGGTTATGTTAGGTTGAGTTATGTTAGTTTAAGCTAGGTAGCGTCGTGAAACTACCAAAAACGTCATCTAACGAGATAGTGTTTTATTGCGAGTACGAAACTGCGATAGGTGAAATGTTGTGAAAGCACACAAAACGGCATGAACAAGCCAAATACTGCGTGTTGTACCGTTACAAGTGCGAAACTGCTATGTTGTGATATTGTCGTTAAAGCGCATGCAAGTATCTTGAAACCTTAAAGAACGATGTTATTTAGCGAGATACAGCGTTCTGTACTGTGTTATGGCGTTTATTAGCGGGCAGACAGCGAGTAAACACAATGGCGACAGTAACGGCCAAGCACGGACTCCCAGCGCGAGCGGCGTCCTTTTTTGGGTAGACCCACTAGAGAACACTTGAGAATTTGACCCACTTCAGTGTTCGGCGGCTTCTCTACAATCACCCCGGGGTCGAAGAGGGAGCCGCCTGGCGACCTAGCAGCTTGTCACTACGAGTGGGTCATAGTAAGCCTTCAGGCGCTCCACGTTGACTATGTCGCGCCCGCGGCGGCGCATGTCCGAAGATTGTTCAATTGGCTCGATAAGATAGTTGACCGGAGATGTGCGCTCGATCACACGATAGGGACCTTCATATTTCGGGAGTAGTTTGGAAGAAAGGCCAGCTATAGAGGTCGGGATTGAGAGCCATACAAGGGAACCAGGAAGGAACGTGGGTTCAGAAGCAGCGGAACCATCACGAATACTCTTCTGCTGCTCTTGCTCATGCGTCGTAAATGTCTTGGCCAGCTCGCGACACTCTTCAGCAAGCCTGGCTGTCTCGGAAATAGGTGCACACTCAGATGGATCCGGCGTGTACGGGAGTATAGTGTCGATGGTGTGTGACGGGTGCCTTCCGTACAGCAAGAAGAAAGGTGAAAAACCGGTCGTGCTCTGAGGGGCGGTGTTGTAGGCATAGGTGACAAAGGGCAGTATAGTATCCCAATTCGTATGGTTGGCGGCGACGTACATCGAAAGCATGTCGCCGAGGGTGCGGTTAAAGCGTTCGGTCAGGCCATTCGTCTGCGGGTGGTAAGCAGTTGTTTTGCGGTGGACAGAATGGCACTCCATGAGAATGGCTTCGACGACTTCTGACAAGAAGACACGGCCTCGATCGCTGAGAAGCTCCTGAGGTGGACCATGGCGCAGTATAAATCGGTGCAGCAGGAAGGACGCAACATCACGCGCTGTAGCCGCAGGGATAGCGGCGGTTTCGGCGTATCGCGTTAAATGATCTACGGCGACGATGGCCCAGCGGTTACCAGCCGACGTCAGAGGAAGCGGGCCATACAAATCGATACCTATGCGCCCAAACGGACGCTCAGGGCAAGGTAATGGTTGAAGACTGGCTGGCGACATGTGTGCTGACGGTTTGCGGCGTTGGCAAGCGAGGCAGGAGCGAACGAACTGCTGCACGTAGCGGTACATCCCGCGCCAGAAGTAGCGTTGTCGAATGCGACGGTAGGTTTTGAATACCCCAGAGTGCGCGCATTGCGGATCAGAGTGGAAGGATTCACAGATCTCTGACCGCAGACTGCGGGGTATCACGAGTAACCACTGCCGGCCATCGGCGTCGTAATTGCGTCGGTGTAGAAGGCCGTCACGGATGGCGAAATGGCGAGCTTGACGACGCAAGGCACGCGTGGATGGCGTTGTGGATGGATCAGCGAGCAAGTCGATGAGCGGGCCGATCGAATTATCCTTTCGCTGTTCGGTAGCGATGATGTCAACATCAATGGCAGAAACTGCAGTCGAGGATACTGAGCAGAGCACATCACCTTCAGGCAGAGGGGAGCGCGAGAGGGCGTCGGCGTCAGCATGCTGGCGTCCGTTGCGGTAAAGCACGCGGATGTCGTAGTCTTGTAAGCGAAGAGCCCAACGGGCGAGACGGCCTGAGGGATCCTTCAATGATGAAAGCCAGCATAGTGCATGATGGTCGGTGACGACATCGAATGGGCGACCATACAAATAAGGTCGAAACTTTGTAAGGGCCCAGACGATCGCCAGGCACTCTTTCTCCGTGACGGTGTAGTTTGTCTCGGCTCTCGTGAGCGTACGGCTTGCATATGCTACGACATATTCAGGGAATCCGGGTTTGCGCTGTGCCAGGACAGCGCCGAGGCCTACACCACTGGCGTCTGTATGCACCTCCGTCGGGGCCGTAGGGTCGTAGTGGCGTAGAATGGGAGGAGACGTCAGCAAATGGCGGAGCTTCGCGAACGCGTCGTCGCACTCAGACGACCACGAATTGAGGGGCCCGTTACTTCCAAGGAGCTTCGTCAGCGGTGATATAATCGTAGCAAAGTTTCGTATGAAGCGTCGGAAGTATGAGCACAGGCCAACGAAACTACGCAGTTCTTTGACGGACGCAGGTTTGGGGAATTCAGCCACGGCCCGAAGCTTGGCTGGGTCAGGAAGAATGCCATCCTTAGACACGACGTACCCTAGGATGGTTAGTTGCCGTGCTGCAAAGCGGCACTTCTGCAGATTTAGTTGCAAGCCGGCATTGCTCACACGTGCGAAAACTTCTTTCAGACGTTGGAGATGCGTGGAGAAATCTGGGGCGAACACAACAACGTCATCGAGGTAACACAAGCACGTGTGCCATTTCAAGTTGCGCAGCACGGTGTCCATCATGCGCTCAAAGGTCGCAGGAGCATTACATAGACCAAACGGCATGACGTTGAATTCGTACAAGCCGTCGGGTGTGATGAACGCAGTCTTCGGTCGAGCGTCATCAGCCATGGGTACTTGCCAGTACCCCGAGCGCAGATCGAGAGAAGAAAAAAATTCGGCTCCATGAAGGCTGTCGATTGCGTCATCGATGCGCGGCAGTGGGTAAACATCCTTGCGCGTGATCTTATTGAGCCGTCTGTAGTCCACACAGAACCGCACAGAACCATCTTTCTTCGCGACAAGAACAACAGGAGACGCCCAGGGACTGTCCGAGGGCCGAATAACGTCACGTCTGAGCATATCATCAACCTGCTCGTTAATTTCCCGACGTTCAGCAGGCGACACGCGGTAGGGACGTTGCCGTAATGGTGGATGGCCACCAGTGTCGATACGATGTGTAACAGCGGACGTGCGACCGAGAGAACTTCGCCCGACATCGAAAGAAGAATGATATTCTCGCAGGAGGTCCAGAAGCTGGGAACGCTGTACCGACGTAAGATTGTCATCAATGTAGGGGCCAAATACATCAGGAGATGATGAATCATAGGTGGAAACAGCGCTGACGGTACACGAACTGGGACAACGCGAGTCATCAGGTACGTCCAGGACTTGTGCGTTATCCACTGGTTCCACTCTGCCGAGACATTCCCCTCGAACCAAGGTAACAGTGTACGGGGATGGGTTGGTCACAAAAATAGCGGCGTTGCTCTGGGTGATTTGCACAGTCGCGAAAGGTACTAGCAACCCTTTCCTTCGGCAAGCACGGTCGGATGGCGAAACGAGCGCAATTGTGTCGGAGAGTCCAGCGCAGTAGACAGATACACCCATCGCCGAGCTCGGAGGCACTAATGTGTCGTCTTTCACGAGAATCTTACTCAAGTTTGAGGGACTGTCTTCCGGCGTCAAATGCGAGAAGGGTGAGAGTTCAATTTCGGCATTGGAACAATGAATGACGGCGTCATTGCGGGAAAGAAAATCCCACCCCAGAATGACGTCATGAGAGCATGCAGGAATGATGATGAATTGGCCGACGTACAGAACGTCCTGAACGACAACGCGAGCTGTGCACTCTGCTGAAGGATGGATACGATGTGAACCGGCAGTACGAAGGGACAACCCAGAAATCAGCATCGTCACTTTTCGAAGCAAGCGGCAAAAGTTTTCGTCCATAACGGATACTGCAGCTCCAGTGTCAATAAGAGCAGACGCATGAACACCATCCACAAGCACGTCGATGACATTAGATGGGTGGCTCTGAGGGCTTTCACATCGCAATAGCATCGCAGTCCTTGCCTCGGGGACTGCGACGACTAGTTTTCCCGCTCATGAGTAGCCGAACTTGGCCTCATGGGGGACAGGGAACGACGTCGTGGAGACGGCGACCTTCGAGGAGATGGACCTGGGCGAGACGGCGGTGGCATAGACGGTGGTTCATCGTGATAGGGACGGCTGAGGTGGCCAGCAATAGGCGAAGAAATTGGAGCCGGCTGTACACGATGGCAATAACGGGCTACGTGACCGGCGTAACCGCAGGCAAAGCAGATGGGCCGGTTGTCGGGTGTGCGCCATCGGTTCGCTGGGGTAGGTCTTGTCCATGACGTAAGAGCCGATGGACGGAACTGTGGCTGGAAAGGCTGAAGAGGGGGCTGGAGCTGAGTCTGAGAGGTCACGTCAACATACGTAGCCGGCATAGCCGCTGTAAAGGATGGAGGTCGTGCGGCAGCTTCGGCGTAAGTCAGTGGGGCGGGCGGTTGAACGACTGGAGGCGGCCTGGCGACGACTTGGGCGTAACTTGGGGGCGCAGGGGCCGGAAGCTGTTGTGGTTGGTACGCCGGCATGACCTCCGCTATTTCCTGCTCAATTGCTCGGCGGATGGGTGGACGAATGGTAGTGGCCGATTGTTGAGCAGCCGGTGGGTGGGCAAAGGGCAGGAGAGAAAACTGCCGCGCGATTTCCTCACGTATGAAGGACTTGAGGTCTGCCAGCAGTGCCACCTGATCACAGCTCGCCTCCAAGCCTGCAAGCCCTGCATCTCGAGGTGTAGAGCGACGGGTCATCGAACGCTGCCGGCGGAGCTCCTCGTAGCTCTGGCACAGCGTGATGACCTCAGCTACTGTGCCTGGGTTTTTGGCAAGCAGCATCGTGAAGGCATCATCGTCAATGCCCTTCATGACGTTCCGGATCTTGTCTGATTCGGACATGCTGTCGTTGGATTTCTTGCAAAGGTCCAGCACATCTTCTATGTAACTGGTGAATGATTCACCGGCCTGCTGAGCGCGTTCGCGTAAGCGCTGCTCGGCTTGCAGCTTACGAACGGCAGGGCGGCCAAAAACGTTGGTAATAGCGGTCTTGAAATCGGACCAGGTTGCGAAATCGGACGCGTGGTTGTTGTACCACAAGCTTGCAACGCCCGCAAGGTAGAACACCAAGTTTGTCAACTTGCCGTCCTCGTCCCATTTGTTGGGGACGCTCACGCGCTCGTAAATGGCGAGCCAGTCCTCCACGTCAGTGCCATCGGCGCCCGTGAAGATGGGTGGATCTCGGATCCTGGGGACACCGGGACAAGGGGGTGGCATGGGAGGAGGCGTTTGCTGAGAGGCGTCGTGGGACATTGTAGATTGCAGGGTACGTGAACGCAGTTCCCAGGGCATCAAAGGGGATGGAAGCACTCTCCACCAATTTGTTATGGCGTTTATTAGCGGGCAGACAGCGAGTATACACAATGGCGACAGTAACGGCCAAGCACGGACTCCCAGCGCGAGCGGCGTCCTTTTTTTGGGTAGACCCACTAGAGAACACTTGAGAATTTGACCCACTTCAGTGTTCGGCGGCTTCTCTACAACTGTAATAAGTTGGTGAGAAACTGTGAGGTCAAGCAAATATCGTAATTGTGAACGAAACAGTGTAATTGAGCGTATTTAGATACAAGTGCGAATGTTAGGTTAGGTTGAGATATCAACCGTCGTAAAACCGCATTAAACAATGTCACTTAGTGAGATGTAGTGTTTTTCAACATTACAAGTTGGGAACTACGATATCTAAAGTGAAAGCGCATGAAACCGTCGTAATCTTGTAGAAAACATTGTAAAGTTGCGAGTAAAACGTTTTCTAACGATAGAAGCTCGAAGGTTAGCTTGAGTTATGTTAGTTTAAGCTATGTAGCGTCGTGAGACCACCAAAAAGGACGTCATCTAACGAGATAGTGTTGTTTTATTGCATGTACGTAATTGCAAGAGGTGAAATGTTGTGAAAGTACACAAAACGGCTTGAACAAGCGAGATACTGCGTATTGTACCGTTACAAGTGCGAAACTGCTATAATGTGATATTCTTGTTAAAGCGCATGCAAGCATCGTGAAACCTTAAAGAACGATGTCCTTTAGCGAGATACAGCGTTCTGTACTGCAATAAGTTGGTGAAAAACTGTGAGGTTATGCAAATATCGTAATTGTGAACGAAACAGTGTAATAGAGCGTCTTTAGATACAAGTACGAATGTTAGGTTAGGTTAAGATATGAACCGTCGTAAAACCGCATTAAACAATGTCAATTAGTGAGATGCAGTTTTTTTCACCATTAAAAGTGGGGAACTGCGATATCTAATGTGAAAGCGCTTGCAACCGTCGTTAGGTTAGGTTAGGTTAGGTTGGGTTAGGTTAGGTTAGGTTAGGTTACGTTAGGTTAGGTTAGGTTACGTTAGGTTAGGTTAGGTTAGGTTACGTTAGGTTAGGTTAGGTTAGGTAAGGATAATTTTGTTAGGTTAGGTAAGGTTAGGTTAGGTTAGGTTAGGTTGGGTTGGGTGTTGTTGGGTTGGGTTGGGTTAGGTTGGGTTAGGTTGGGTTAGGTTAGGTTAGGTTACGTTAGGTTAGGTTAGGTTAGGTTAGGTTACGTTAGGTTATGTTAGGTTAGGTTAGGTTGCGTTAGGTTAGGTTAGGTCAGGTAAGGTTAGGTTACGTTAGAATAGGTTAGGTTAGGTTAGGTTACGTTAGGTTAGGTTAAGTTAGGTTAGGTTAGGTTTGGTTAGGTTAGGTTAGGTTAGCTTAGGTTAGGTTAGGTTGGGTTGGGTTGGGTTGGGTTAGGTTGGGTTAGGTTAGGTTAGGTTAGGTTGGGTTAGGTTAGTTTAGGTTAGGTTAGGTTAGGTTAGGTTGGGTTGGGTTGGCTTAGGTTAGGTTAGGGTGGTAAGGTTAGGTTAGGTTAGGTTAGGTTACGTTAGGTTAAGGAATGAACCGTCGTAAAACCGCATTAAACAATGTCACTTAGTGAGATGCAGTGTTTTTCACCATTACAAGTCGGGAGCTGCGATATCTAATGTGAAAGCGCTTGCAAACGTAGTTAGGTTAGGTTAGGTTAGGTTAGGTTACGTTAGGTTAGGTTTGGTTAGGTTAGGTTAGGTTAGGTTATGTTAGGTGATGTTGGGTTAGGTTAGGTTAGGTTACGTTAGGTTAAGGTATGAACCGTCGTAAAACCGCAATAAACAATGTCACTTAGTGAGATGCAATGTTTTTCACCTTTACAAGTTGGGAACTGCGATATCTAATGTGAAAGCGCTTGAAACCGTCGTAATGTTGTAGAAAGCAATGTAAAGTATCGAGTAAAACGTTTTCTAACGATAGAAGTGCGAAGGTTATGTTAGGTTGAGTTATGTTAGTTTAAGCTAGGTAGCGTCGTGAAACCACCAAAAACGACGTCATCTAACGAGATAGTGTTGTTTTATTGCGAGTACGAAACTGCGATAGGTAAAATGTTGTGAAAGCACACAAAACGGCATGAACAAGCCAAATACTGCGTGTTGTATCGTTACAAGAGCGAAACTGCTATGTTGTGACATTCTCGGTAAAGCGCATGCAAGT
This sequence comes from Rhipicephalus microplus, assembly GCF_043290135.1. NCBI lineage: Eukaryota > Metazoa > Arthropoda > Arachnida > Ixodida > Ixodidae > Rhipicephalus > Rhipicephalus microplus. The sequence continues at coordinate 991,318 of NW_027464634.1, forward strand.
ATCGTGAAACCTAAAGAACGATGTCATTTAGCGAGATACAGCGTTCTGTACTGTAATAAGTTGGTGAGAAACTGTGAGGTCAAGCAAATATCGTAATTGTGAACGAAACAGTGTAATTGAGCGCCTTTAGATACAAGTGCGAATGTTAGGTTAGGTTGACATATCAACCGTCGTAAAACCGCATTAAACAATGTCACTTAGTGAGATGTAGTGTTTTTCAACATTACAAGTCAGGAACTACGATATCTAATGTGAAAGCGCATGAAATCGTCGTAATTTTGTAGAAAACATTGTAAAGTTGCGAGTAAAACGTTTTCTAACGATATAAGTGCGAAGGTTAGGTTAGGTTAGGTTAGTTTAAGCTAGGTAGCGTCGTGAAACTACCAAAAACGACGTCATCTAACGAGATAGTGTTGTTTTATAGCGAGTATTAAACTGCGATAGGTGAAATGTGAAAGCACACAAAACGGCATGAACAAGCCAAATACTGCGTGTTCTACCGTTACAAGTGCGAAACTGCTATATTGTGATATTCTCGTTAAAGCGCATGCAAGCATCGTGAAACCTTAAAGAACAATGTCATTTATCGAGATACAGCGTTCTGTACTGCAATAAGTTGGTGAAAAACTGTGAGGTTATGCAAATATCGTAATTGTGAACAAAACAGTGTAATGGAGCGTTTTTAGATACAAGTACGAATGTTAGGTTAGGTTAAGATATGAACCGTCGTAAAACCGCATTAAACAATGTCAATTAGTGAGATGCAGTGTTTTTCACCATTAAAAGTGGGGAACTGCGATATCTAATGTGAATGCGCTTGCAACCGTCGTTAGGTTAGGTTAGGTTAGGTTAGGTTTGGTTAGGTTAGGTTAGGTTAGGTTAGATTAGGTTAGGTTGGGTTGAGTTGGGTTAGGTTAGGTTAGGTTAGGTTGGGTTAGGTTAGGTTACGTTAGGTTAGGTTAGGTTACGTTAGGTTAGGTTAGGTTAGGTAAGGATAATTTGGTTAGGTTAGGTAAGGTTAGGTTAGGTTAGGTTAGGTTGGGTTGGGTGTTGTTGGGTTGGGTTGGGTTAGGTTGGGTTAGGTTAGGTTAGGTTACGTTAGGTTATGTTAGGTTAGGTTAGGTTACGCTAGGTTAGGTTAGGTCAGGTAAGGTTAGGTTACGTTAGAATAGGTTAGGTTAGGTTAGGTTACGTTAGGTTAGGTTAAGTTAGGTTAGGTTAGGTTTGGTTAGGTTAGGTTAGGTTAGCTTAGGTTAGGTTAGGTTGGGTTGGGTTGGGTTAGGTTGGGTTAGGTTAGGTTAGGTTAGGTTAGGTTGGGTTAGGTTAGTTTAGGTTAGGTTAGGTTAGGTTAGGTTGGGTTGGGTTAGCTTAGGTTAGGTTAGGGTGGTAAGGTTAGGTTAGGTTAGGTTAGGTTACGTTAGGTTAAGGTATGAACCGTCGTAAAACCGCATTAAACAATGTCACTTAGTGAGATGCAGTGTTTTTCACCATTACAAGTCGGGAGCTGCGATATCTAATGTGAAAGCGCTTGCAAACGTCGTTAGGTTAGGTTAGGTTAGGTTAGGTTAGGTTACGTTAAGTTAGGTTTGGTTAGGTTAGGTTAGGTTAGGTTATGTTAGGTGAGGTTGGGTGAGGTTAGGTTAGGTTACGTTAGGTTAAGGTATGAACCGTCGTAAAACCGCAATAAACAATGTCACTTAGTGAGATGCAATGTTTTTCACCTTTACAAGTTGGGAACTGCGATATCTAATGTGAAAGCGCTTGAAACCGTCGTAATGTTGTAGAAAGCAATGTAAAGTATCGAGTAAAACGTTTTCTAACGATAGAAGTGCGAAGGTTATGTTAGGTTGAGTTATGTTAGTTTAAGCTAGGTAGCGTCGTGAAACCACCAAAAACGACGTCATCTAACGAGATAGTGTTGTTTTATTGCGAGTACGAAACTGCGATAGGTAAAATGTTGTGAAAGCACACAAAACGGCATGAACAAGCCAAATACTGCGTGTTGTACCGTTACAAGTGCGAAACTGCTATGTTGTGACATTCTCGGTAAAGCGCATGCAAGTATCGTGAAACCTTAAAGAACGATGTCATTTAGCGAGATACAGCGTTCTGTACTGTAATAAGTTGGTGAGAAACTGTGAGGTCAAGCAAATATCGTAATTGTGAACGAAACAGTGTAATTGAGCGTCTTTAGATACAAGTGCGAATGTTAGGTTAGGTTGACATATCAACCGTCGTAAAACCGCATTAAACAATGTCACTTAGTGAGATGTAGTGTTTTTCAACATTACAAGTCGGGAACTACGATATCTAATGTGAAAGCGCATGAAACCGTCGTAATTTTGTAGAAAACATTGTAAAGTTGCGAGTAAAACGTTTTCTAACGATAGAAGTGCGAAGGTTAGGTTAGGTTAGGTTAGTTTAGGCTAGGTAGCGTCGTGAAACTACCAAAAACGACGTCATCTAACGAGATAGTGTTGTTTTATAGCGAGTATTAAACTGCGATAGGTGAAATGTTGTGAAAGCACACAAAACGGCATGAACAAGCCAAATACTGCGTGTTCTACCGTTACAAGTGCGAAACTGCTATATTGTGATATTCTCGTTAAAGCGCATGCAAGCATCGTGAAACCTTAAAGAACAATGTCATTTAGCGAGATACAGCGTTCTGTACTGCAATAAGTTGGTGAAAAACTGTGAGGTTATGCAAATATCGTAATTGTGAACAAAACAGTGTAATGGAGCGTTTTTAGATACAAGTGCGAATGTTAGGTTAGGTTAAGATATGAACCGTCGTAAAACCACATTAAACAATGTCAATTAGTGAGATGCAGTGTTTTTCACCATTAAAAGTGGGGAACTGCGATACCTAATGTGAAAGCGCTTGCAACCGTCGTTAGGTTAGGTTAGGTTAGGTTAGGTTAGGTTTCGTTAGGTTAGGTTAGGTTAGGTTAGGTTAGATTAGGTTAGGTTGGGTTGAGTTGGGTTAGGTTAGGTTAGGTTAGGTTAGGTTGGGTTAGGTTAGGTTAGGTTAGGTTACGTTAGGTTATGTTAGGTTAGGTTAGGTTACGTTAGGTTAGGTTAGGTTAGGTAAGGATAATTTGGTTAGGTTAGGTAAGGTTAGGTTAGGTTAGGTTAGGTTAGGTTGGGTTGGGTGTTGTTGGGTTGGGTTGGGTTAGGTTGGGTTAGGTTAGGTTAGGTTACGTTAGGTTAGGTTAGGTTAGGTTAGGTTACGTTAGGTTATGTTAGGTTAGGTTAGGTTACGTTAGGTTAGGTTAGGTCAGGTAAGGTTAGGTTACGTTAGAATAGGTTAGGTTAGGTTAGGTTACGTTAGGTTAGGTTAAGTTAGGTTAGGTTAGGTTTGGTTAGGTTAGGTTAGGTTGGGTTGGGTTGGGTTGGGTTAGGTTGGGTTAGGTTAGGTTAGGTTAGGTTGGGTTAGGTTAGTTTAGGTTAGGTTAGGTTAGGTTAGGTTGGGTTGGGTTGGCTTAGGTTAGGTTAGGGTGGTAAGGTTAGGTTAGGTTAGGTTAGGTTACGTTAGGTTAAGGTATGAACCGTCGTAAAACCGCATTAAACAATGTCACTTAGTGAGATGCAGTGTTTTTCACCATTACAAGTCGGGAGCTGCGATATCTAATGTGAAAGCGCTTGCAAACGTCGTTAGGTTAGGTTAGGTTAGGTTAGGTTAGGTTACGTTAGGTTAGGTTTGGTTAGGTTAGGTTAGGTTAGGTTATGTTAGGTTAGGTTGGGTTAGGTTAGGTTAGGTTACGTTAGGTTAAGGTATGAACCGTCGTAAAACCGCAATAAACAATGTCACTTAGTGAGATGCAATGTTTTTCACCTTTACAAGTTGGGAACTGCGATATCTAATGTGAAAGCGCTTGAAACCGTCGTAATGTTGTAGAAAGCAATGTAAAGTATCGAGTAAAACGATTTCTAACGATAGAAGTGCGAAGGTTATGTTAGGTTGAGTTATGTTAGTTTAAGCTAGGTAGCGTCGTGAAACATCCAAAAACGACGTCATCTAACGAGATAGTGTTTTTTTATTGCGAGTACGAAACTGCGATAGGTAAAATGTTGTGAAAGCACACAAAACGGCATGAACAAGCCAAATACTGCGTGTTGTACCGTTACAAGTGCGAAACTGCTATGTTGTGACATTCTCGGTAAAGCGCATGCAAGTATCGTGAAACCTTAAAGAACGATGTCATTTAGCGAGATACAGCGTTCTGCACTGTAATAAGTTGGTGAGAAACTGTGAGGTCAAGCAAATATCGTAATTGTGAACGAAACAGTGTAATTGAGCGTCTTTAGATACAAGTGCGAATGTTAGGTTAGGTTGACATATCAACCGTCGTAAAACCGCATTAAACAATGTCACTTAGTGAGATGTAGTGTTTTTCAACATTACAAGTCGGGAACTACGATATCTAGTGTGAAAGCGCATGAAACCGTCGTAATTTTGTAGAAAACATTGTAAAGTTGCGAGTAAAACGTTTTCTAACGATAGAAGTGCGAAGGTTAGGTTAGGTTAGGTTAGTTTAAGCTAGGTAGCGTCGTGAAACTACCAAAATTGACGTCATCTAACGAGATAGTGTTGTTTTATAGCGAGTATTAAACTGCGATAGGTGAAATGTTGTGAAAGCACACAAAACGGCATGAACAAGCCAAATACTGCGTGTTCTACCGTTACAAGTGCGAAACTGCTATATTGTGATATTCTCGTTAAAGCGCATGCAAGCATCGTGAAACCTTAAAGAACAATGTCATTTAGCGAGATACAGCGTTCTGTACTGCAATAAGTTGGTGAAAAACTGTGAGGTTATGCAAATATCGTAATTGTGAACAAAACAGTGTAATGGAGCGTTTTTAGATACAAGTGCGAATGTTAGGTTAGGTTAAGATATGAACCGTCGTAAAACCGCATTAAACAATGTCAATTAGTGAGATGCAGTGTTTTTCACCATTAAAAGTGGGGAACTGCGATATCTAATGTGAAAGCGCTTGCAACCGTCGTTAGGTTAGGTTAGGTTAGGTTAGGTTAGGTTTCGTTAGGTTAGGTTAGGTTAGGTTAGGTTAGATTAGGTTAGGTTGGGTTGAGTTGGGTTAGGTTAGGTTAGGTTAGGTTAGGTTGGGTTAGGTTAGGTTAGGTTAGGTTAGGTTAGGTTACGTTAGGTTATGTTAGGTTAGGTTAGGTTACGTTAGGTTAGGTTAGGTCAGGTAAGGTTAGGTTACGTTAGAATAGGTTAGGTTAGGTTAGGTTACGTTAGGTTAGGTTAAGTTAGGTTAGGTTAGGTTTGGTTAGGTTAGGTTAGGTTAGCTTAGGTTAGGTTAGGTTGGGTTGGGTTGGGTTAGGTTGGGTTAGGTTAGGTTAGGTTAGGTTAGGTTAGGTTGGGTTAGGTTAGTTTAGGTTAGGTTAGGTTAGGTTGGGTTGGGTTGATTAGGTTAGGTTAGGTTAGGTTACGTTAGGTTAAGGTATGAACGGTCGTAAAACCGCATTAAACAATGTCACTTAGTCAGATGCAGTGTTTTTCACCTTTACAAGTTGGGAACTGTGATATCTAATGTGAAAGCGCTTGAAACCGTCGTAATGTTGTAGAAAGCAATGTTAAGTAGCGAGTAAAACGTTTTCTAACGATAGAAGTGCGAAGGTTATGTTAGGTTGAGTTATGTTAGTTTAAGCTAGGTAGCGTCGTGAAACTACCAAAAACGTCATCTAACGAGATAGTGTTTTATTGCGAGTACGAAACTGCGATAGGTGAAATGTTGTGAAAGCACACAAAACGGCATGAACAAGCCAAATACTGCGTGTTGTACCGTTACAAGTGCGAAACTGCTATGTTGTGATATTCTCGTTGAAGCGCATGCAAGCATCGTGAAAGCTTAAAGAACGATGTCATTTAGCGAGATACAGCGTTCTGTACTGCAATAAGTTGGTGAAAAACTGTTAGGTTATGCAAATATCCTAATTGTGAACGAAACAGTGTAATAGAGCGTTTTTTAATACAAGTGCGAATGTTAGGTTAGGTTAAGATATGAACCGTCGTAAAACCGCATTAAACAATGTCACTTAGTGAGATGCAGTGTTTTTCACCATTACAAGTCGGGAACTGCGATATCTAATGTGAAAGCGCTTGCAAACGTCGTTAGGTTAGGTTAGGTTAGGTTAGGTTACGTTAGGTTAGGTTAGGTTAGGTTTGGTTAGGTTAGGTTAGGTTAGGTTAGGTTAGGGTATGTTAGGTAAGGTTTGGTTAGGTTAGGTTAGGTTAGGTTGGGTTAGGTAAGGTTAGGTTAGGTTAAGATATGAACCACGCTAAAACCGCATTAAACAATGTCACTTAGTGAGATGCTGTGTTTTTCACCATTACAAGTCGGGAACTGCGATATCTAATGTGAAAGCGCATGAAACCGTCGTAATCTTGTAGAAAACATTGTAAAGTAGCGAATAAAACGTTTTCTAATGATAGAAGTGCGAAGGTTCGGTTAGTTTGAGATAGGTAGCGTCGTGAAACCACCAAAAACGTTGTCATCTAACGAGATAGTGTTGTTTTATTGCGAGTACGAAACTGCGATAGGTGAAATATTGGGAAAGCACACAAATTGGCATGAACTAGCCAGATACTGCGTCTTGTGCCGTTACAAGTGCGAAACTGCTTTATTGTGATATTGTCGTTAAAGCGCATGCAAGTATCTTGAAACCTTAAAGAACGATGTTATTTAGCGAGATACAGCGTTCTGTACTGTGTTATGGCGTTTATTAGCGGGCAGACAGCGAGTATACACAATGGCGACAGTAACGGCCAAGCACGGACTCCCAGCGCGAGCGGCGTCCTTTTTTGGGTAGACCCACTAGAGAACACTTGAGAATTTGACCCACTTCAGTGTTCGGCGGCTTCTCTACAATCACCCCGGGGTCAAAGAGGGAGCCGCCTGGCGACCTAGCAGCTTGTCACTACGAGTGGGTCATAGTAAGCCTTCAGGCGCTCCACGTTGACTATGTCGCGCCCGCGGCGGCGCATGTCCGAAGATTGTTCAATTGGCTCGATAAGATAGTTGACCGGAGATGTGCGCTCGATCACACGATAGGGACCTTCATATTTCGGGAGTAGTTTGGAAGAAAGGCCAGCTATAGAGGTCGGGATTGAGAGCCATACAAGGGAACCAGGAAGGAACGTGGGTTCAGAAGCAGCGGAACCATCACGAATACTCTTCTGCTGCTCTTGCTCATGCGTCGTAAATGTCTTGGCCAGCTCGCGACACTCTTCAGCAAGCCTGGCTGTCTCGGAAATAGGTGCACACTCAGATGGATCCGGCGTGTACGGGAGTATAGTGTCGATGGTGTGTGACGGGTGCCTTCCGTACAGCAAGAAGAAAGGTGAAAAACCGGTCGTGCTCTGAGGGGCGGTGTTGTAGGCATAGGTGACAAAGGGCAGTATAGTATCCCAATTCGTATGGTTGGCGGCGACGTACATCGAAAGCATGTCGCCGAGGGTGCGGTTAAAGCGTTCGGTCAGGCCATTCGTCTGCGGGTGGTAAGCAGTTGTTTTGCGGTGGACAGAATGGCACTCCATGAGAATGGCTTCGACGACTTCTGACAAGAAGACACGGCCTCGATCGCTGAGAAGCTCCTGAGGTGGACCATGGCGCAGTATAAATCGGTGCAGCAGGAAGGACGCAACATCACGCGCTGTAGCCGCAGGGATAGCGGCGGTTTCGGCGTATCGCGTTAAATGATCTACGGCGACGATGGCCCAGCGGTTACCAGCCGACGTCAGAGGAAGCGGGCCATACAAATCGATACCTATGCGCCCAAACGGACGCTCAGGGCAAGGTAATGGTTGAAGACTGGCTGGCGACATGTGTGCTGACGGTTTGCGGCGTTGGCAAGCGAGGCAGGAGCGAACGAACTGCTGCACGTAGCGGTACATCCCGCGCCAGAAGTAGCGTTGTCGAATGCGACGGTAGGTTTTGAATACCCCAGAGTGCGCGCATTGCGGATCAGAGTGGAAGGATTCACAGATCTCTGACCGCAGACTGCGGGGTATCACGAGTAACCACTGCCGGCCATCGGCGTCGTAATTGCGTCGGTGTAGAAGGCCGTCACGGATGGCGAAATGGCGAGCTTGACGACGCAAGGCACGCGTGGATGGCGTTGTGGATGGATCAGCGAGCAAGTCGATGAGCGGGCCGATCGAATTATCCTTTCGCTGTTCGGTAGCGATGATGTCAACATCAATGGCAGAAACTGCAGTCGAGGATACTGAGCAGAGCACATCACCTTCAGGCAGAGGGGAGCGCGAGAGGGCGTCGGCGTCAGCATGCTGGCGTCCGTTGCGGTAAAGCACGCGGATGTCGTAGTCTTGTAAGCGAAGAGCCCAACGGGCGAGACGGCCTGAGGGATCCTTCAATGATGAAAGCCAGCATAGTGCATGATGGTCGGTGACGACATCGAATGGGCGACCATACAAATAAGGTCGAAACTTTGTAAGGGCCCAGACGATCGCCAGGCACTCTTTCTCCGTGACGGTGTAGTTTGTCTCGGCTCTCGTGAGCGTACGGCTTGCATATGCTACGACATATTCAGGGAATCCGGGTTTGCGCTGTGCCAGGACAGCGCCGAGGCCTACACCACTGGCGTCTGTATGCACCTCCGTCGGGGCCGTAGGGTCGTAGTGGCGTAGAATGGGAGGAGACGTCAGCAAATGGCGGAGCTTCGCGAACGCGTCGTCGCACTCAGACGACCACGAATTGAGGGGCCCGTTACTTCCAAGGAGCTTCGTCAGCGGTGATATAATCGTAGCAAAGTTTCGTATGAAGCGTCGGAAGTATGAGCACAGGCCAACGAAACTACGCAGTTCTTTGACGGACGCAGGTTTGGGGAATTCAGCCACGGCCCGAAGCTTGGCTGGGTCAGGAAGAATGCCATCCTTAGACACGACGTACCCTAGGATGGTTAGTTGCCGTGCTGCAAAGCGGCACTTCTGCAGATTTAGTTGCAAGCCGGCATTGCTCACACGTGCGAAAACTTCTTTCAGACGTTGGAGATGCGTGGAGAAATCTGGGGCGAACACAACAACGTCATCGAGGTAACACAAGCACGTGTGCCATTTCAAGTTGCGCAGCACGGTGTCCATCATGCGCTCAAAGGTCGCAGGAGCATTACATAGACCAAACGGCATGACGTTGAATTCGTACAAGCCGTCGGGTGTGATGAACGCAGTCTTCGGTCGAGCGTCATCAGCCATGGGTACTTGCCAGTACCCCGAGCGCAGATCGAGAGAAGAAAAAAATTCGGCTCCATGAAGGCTGTCGATTGCGTCATCGATGCGCGGCAGTGGGTAAACATCCTTGCGCGTGATCTTATTGAGCCGTCTGTAGTCCACACAGAACCGCACAGAACCATCTTTCTTCGCGACAAGAACAACAGGAGACGCCCAGGGACTGTCCGAGGGCCGAATAACGTCACGTCTGAGCATATCATCAACCTGCTCGTTAATTTCCCGACGTTCAGCAGGCGACACGCGGTAGGGACGTTGCCGTAATGGTGGATGGCCACCAGTGTCGATACGATGTGTAACAGCGGACGTGCGACCGAGAGAACTTCGCCCGACATCGAAAGAAGAATGATATTCTCGCAGGAGGTCCAGAAGCTGGGAACGCTGTACCGACGTAAGATTGTCATCAATGTAGGGGCCAAATACATCAGGAGATGATGAATCATAGGTGGAAACAGCGCTGACGGTACACGAACTGGGACAACGCGAGTCATCAGGTACGTCCAGGACTTGTGCGTTATCCACTGGTTCCACTCTGCCGAGACATTCCCCTCGAACCAAGGTAACAGTGTACGGGGATGGGTTGGTCACAAAAATAGCGGCGTTGCTCTGGGTGATTTGCACAGTCGCGAAAGGTACTAGCAACCCTTTCCTTCGGCAAGCACGGTCGGATGGCGAAACGAGCGCAATTGTGTCGGAGAGTCCAGCGCAGTAGACAGATACACCCATCGCCGAGCTCGGAGGCACTAATGTGTCGTCTTTCACGAGAATCTTACTCAAGTTTGAGGGACTGTCTTCCGGCGTCAAATGCGAGAAGGGTGAGAGTTCAATTTCGGCATTGGAACAATGAATGACGGCGTCATTGCGGGAAAGAAAATCCCACCCCAGAATGACGTCATGAGAGCATGCAGGAATGATGATGAATTGGCCGACGTACAGAACGTCCTGAACGACAACGCGAGCTGTGCACTCTGCTGAAGGATGGATACGATGTGAACCGGCAGTACGAAGGGACAACCCAGAAATCAGCATCGTCACTTTTCGAAGCAAGCGGCAAAAGTTTTCGTCCATAACGGATACTGCAGCTCCAGTGTCAATAAGAGCAGACGCATGAACACCATCCACAAGCACGTCGATGACATTAGATGGGTGGCTCTGAGGGCTTTCACATCGCAATAGCATCGCAGTCCTTGCCTCGGGGACTGCGACGACTAGTTTTCCCGCTCATGAGTAGCCGAACTTGGCCTCATGGGGGACAGGGAACGACGTCGTGGAGACGGCGACCTTCGAGGAGATGGACCTGGGCGAGACGGCGGTGGCATAGACGGTGGTTCATCGTGATAGGGACGGCTGAGGTGGCCAGCAATAGGCGAAGAAATTGGAGCCGGCTGTACACGATGGCAATAACGGGCTACGTGACCGGCGTAACCGCAGGCAAAGCAGATGGGCCGGTTGTCGGGTGTGCGCCATCGGTTCGCTGGGGTAGGTCTTGTCCATGACGTAAGAGCCGATGGACGGAACTGTGGCTGGAAAGGCTGAAGAGGGGGCTGGAGCTGAGTCTGAGAGGTCACGTCAACATACGTAGCCGGCATAGCCGCTGTAAAGGATGGAGGTCGTGCGGCAGCTTCGGCGTAAGTCAGTGGGGCGGGCGGTTGAACGACTGGAGGCGGCCTGGCGACGACTTGGGCGTAACTTGGGGGCGCAGGGGCCGGAAGCTGTTGTGGTTGGTACGCCGGCATGACCTCCGCTATTTCCTGCTCAATTGCTCGGCGGATGGGTGGACGAATGGTAGTGGCCGATTGTTGAGCAGCCGGTGGGTGGGCAAAGGGCAGGAGAGAAAACTGCCGCGCGATTTCCTCACGTATGAAGGACTTGAGGTCTGCCAGCAGTGCCACCTGATCACAGCTCGCCTCCAAGCCTGCAAGCCCTGCATCTCGAGGTGTAGAGCGACGGGTCATCGAACGCTGCCGGCGGAGCTCCTCGTAGCTCTGGCACAGCGTGATGACCTCAGCTACTGTGCCTGGGTTTTTGGCAAGCAGCATCGTGAAGGCATCATCGTCAATGCCCTTCATGACGTTCCGGATCTTGTCTGATTCGGACATGCTGTCGTTGGATTTCTTGCAAAGGTCCAGCACATCTTCTATGTAACTGGTGAATGATTCACCGGCCTGCTGAGCGCGTTCGCGTAAGCGCTGCTCGGCTTGCAGCTTACGAACGGCAGGGCGGCCAAAAACGTTGGTAATAGCGGTCTTGAAATCGGACCAGGTTGCGAAATCGGACGCGTGGTTGTTGTACCACAAGCTTGCAACGCCCGCAAGGTAGAACACCAAGTTTGTCAACTTGCCGTCCTCGTCCCATTTGTTGGGGACGCTCACGCGCTCGTAAATGGCGAGCCAGTCCTCCACGTCAGTGCCATCGGCGCCCGTGAAGATGGGTGGATCTCGGATCCTGGGGACACCGGGACAAGGGGGTGGCATGGGAGGAGGCGTTTGCTGAGAGGCGTCGTGGGACATTGTAGATTGCAGGGTACGTGAACGCAGTTCCCAGGGCATCAAAGGGGATGGAAGCACTCTCCACCAATTTGTTATGGCGTTTATTAGCGGGCAGACAGCGAGTATACACAATGGCGACAGTAACGGCCAAGCACGGACTCCCAGCGCGAGCGGCGTCCTTTTTTTGGGTAGACCCACTAGAGAACACTTGAGAATTTGACCCACTTCAGTGTTCGGCGGCTTCTCTACAACTGTAATAAGTTGGTGAGAAACTGTGAGGTCAAGCAAATATCGTAATTGTGAACGAAACAGTGTAATTGAGCGTATTTAGATACAAGTGCGAATGTTAGGTTAGGTTGAGATATCAACCGTCGTAAAACCGCATTAAACAATGTCACTTAGTGAGATGTAGTGTTTTTCAACATTACAAGTTGGGAACTACGATATCTAAAGTGAAAGCGCATGAAACCGTCGTAATCTTGTAGAAAACATTGTAAAGTTGCGAGTAAAACGTTTTCTAACGATAGAAGCTCGAAGGTTAGCTTGAGTTATGTTAGTTTAAGCTATGTAGCGTCGTGAGACCACCAAAAAGGACGTCATCTAACGAGATAGTGTTGTTTTATTGCATGTACGTAATTGCAAGAGGTGAAATGTTGTGAAAGTACACAAAACGGCTTGAACAAGCGAGATACTGCGTATTGTACCGTTACAAGTGCGAAACTGCTATAATGTGATATTCTTGTTAAAGCGCATGCAAGCATCGTGAAACCTTAAAGAACGATGTCCTTTAGCGAGATACAGCGTTCTGTACTGCAATAAGTTGGTGAAAAACTGTGAGGTTATGCAAATATCGTAATTGTGAACGAAACAGTGTAATAGAGCGTCTTTAGATACAAGTACGAATGTTAGGTTAGGTTAAGATATGAACCGTCGTAAAACCGCATTAAACAATGTCAATTAGTGAGATGCAGTTTTTTTCACCATTAAAAGTGGGGAACTGCGATATCTAATGTGAAAGCGCTTGCAACCGTCGTTAGGTTAGGTTAGGTTAGGTTGGGTTAGGTTAGGTTAGGTTAGGTTACGTTAGGTTAGGTTAGGTTACGTTAGGTTAGGTTAGGTTAGGTTACGTTAGGTTAGGTTAGGTTAGGTTAGGTAAGGATAATTTTGTTAGGTTAGGTAAGGTTAGGTTAGGTTAGGTTAGGTTGGGTTGGGTGTTGTTGGGTTGGGTTGGGTTAGGTTGGGTTAGGTTGGGTTAGGTTAGGTTAGGTTACGTTAGGTTAGGTTAGGTTAAGTTAGGTTAGGTTAGGTTTGGTTAGGTTAGGTTAGGTTAGCTTAGGTTAGGTTAGGTTGGGTTGGGTTGGGTTGGGTTAGGTTGGGTTAGGTTAGGTTAGGTTAGGTTGGGTTAGGTTAGTTTAGGTTAGGTTAGGTTAGGTTAGGTTGGGTTGGGTTGGCTTAGGTTAGGTTAGGGTGGTAAGGTTAGGTTAGGTTAGGTTAGGTTACGTTAGGTTAAGGAATGAACCGTCGTAAAACCGCATTAAACATTGTCACTTAGTGAGATGCAGTGTTTTTCACCATTACAAGTCGGGAGCTGCGATATCTAATGTGAAAGCGCTTGCAAACGTAGTTAGGTTAGGTTAGGTTAGGTTAGGTTACGTTAGGTTAGGTTTGGTTAGGTTAGGTTAGGTTAGGTTATGTTAGGTGATGTTGGGTTAGGTTAGGTTAGGTTACGTTAGGTTAAGGTATGAACCGTCGTAAAACCGCAATAAACAATGTCACTTAGTGAGATGCAATGTTTTTCACCTTTACAAGTTGGGAACTGCGATATCTAATGTGAAAGCGCTTGAAACCGTCGTAATGTTGTAGAAAGCAATGTAAAGTATCGAGTAAAACGTTTTCTAACGATAGAAGTGCGAAGGTTATGTTAGGTTGAGTTATGTTAGTTTAAGCTAGGTAGCGTCGTGAAACCACCAAAAACGACGTCATCTAACGAGATAGTGTTGTTTTATTGCGAGTACGAAACTGCGATAGGTAAAATGTTGTGAAAGCACACAAAACGGCATGAACAAGCCAAATACTGCGTGTTGTATCGTTACAAGAGCGAAACTGCTATGTTGTGACATTCTCGGTAAAGCGCATGCAAGTATCGTGAAACCTAAAGAACGATGTCATTTAGCGAGATACAGCGTTCTGTACTGTAATAAGTTGGTGAGAAACTGTGAGGTCAAGCAAATATCGTAATTGTGAACGAAACAGTGTAATTGAGCGCCTTTAGATACAAGTGCGAATGTTAGGTTAGGTTGACATATCAACCGTCGTAAAACCGCATTAAACAATGTCACTTAGTGAGATGTAGTGTTTTTCAACATTACAAGTCAGGAACTACGATATCTAATGTGAAAGCGCATGAAATCGTCGTAATTTTGTAGAAAACATTGTAAAGTTGCGAGTAAAACGTTTTCTAACGATATAAGTGCGAAGGTTAGGTTAGGTTAGGTTAGTTTAAGCTAGGTAGCGTCGTGAAACTACCAAAAACGACGTCATCTAACGAGATAGTGTTGTTTTATAGCGAGTATTAAACTGCGATAGGTGAAATGTGAAAGCACACAAAACGGCATGAACAAGCCAAATACTGCGTGTTCTACCGTTACAAGTGCGAAACTGCTATATTGTGATATTCTCGTTAAAGCGCATGCAAGCATCGTGAAACCTTAAAGAACAATGTCATTTATCGAGATACAGCGTTCTGTACTGCAATAAGTTGGTGAAAAACTGTGAGGTTATGCAAATATCGTAATTGTGAACAAAACAGTGTAATGGAGCGTTTTTAGATACAAGTACGAATGTTAGGTTAGGTTAAGATATGAACCGTCGTAAAACCGCATTAAACAATGTCAATTAGTGAGATGCAGTGTTTTTCACCATTAAAAGTGGGGAACTGCGATATCTAATGTGAATGCGCTTGCAACCGTCGTTAGGTTAGGTTAGGTTAGGTTAGGTTTGGTTAGGTTAGGTTAGGTTAGGTTAGATTAGGTTAGGTTGGGTTGAGTTGGGTTAGGTTAGGTTAGGTTAGGTTGGGTTAGGTTAGGTTACGTTAGGTTAGGTTAGGTTACGTTAGGTTAGGTTAGGTTAGGTAAGGATAATTTGGTTAGGTTAGGTAAGGTTAGGTTAGGTTAGGTTAGGTTGGGTTGGGTGTTGTTGGGTTGGGTTGGGTTAGGTTGGGTTAGGTTAGGTTAGGTTACGTTAGGTTATGTTAGGTTAGGTTAGGTTACGCTAGGTTAGGTTAGGTCAGGTAAGGTTAGGTTACGTTAGAATAGGTTAGGTTAGGTTAGGTTACGTTAGGTTAGGTTAAGTTAGGTTAGGTTAGGTTTGGTTAGGTTAGGTTAGGTTAGCTTAGGTTAGGTTAGGTTGGGTTGGGTTGGGTTAGGTTGGGTTAGGTTAGGTTAGGTTAGGTTAGGTTGGGTTAGGTTAGTTTAGGTTAGGTTAGGTTAGGTTAGGTTGGGTTGGGTTAGCTAGGTTAGGTTAGGGTGGTAAGGTTAGGTTAGGTTAGGTTAGGTTACGTTAGGTTAAGGTATGAACCGTCGTAAAACCGCATTAAACAATGTCACTTAGTGAGATGCAGTGTTTTTCACCATTACAAGTCGGGAGCTGCGATATCTAATGTGAAAGCGCTTGCAAACGTCGTTAGGTTAGGTTAGGTTAGGTTAGGTTAGGTTACGTTAAGTTAGGTTTGGTTAGGTTAGGTTAGGTTAGGTTATGTTAGGTGAGGTTGGGTGAGGTTAGGTTAGGTTACGTTAGGTTAAGGTATGAACCGTCGTAAAACCGCAATAAACAATGTCACTTAGTGAGATGCAATGTTTTTCACCTTTACAAGTT
The DNA here is from genome assembly GCF_043290135.1 of Rhipicephalus microplus. NCBI lineage: Eukaryota > Metazoa > Arthropoda > Arachnida > Ixodida > Ixodidae > Rhipicephalus > Rhipicephalus microplus. Next base: position 1,006,955 of record NW_027464634.1, read on the forward strand.
GGGAACTGCGATATCTAATGTGAAAGCGCTTGAAACCGTCGTAATGTTGTAGAAAGCAATGTAAAGTATCGAGTAAAACGTTTTCTAACGATAGAAGTGCGAAGGTTATGTTAGGTTGAGTTATGTTAGTTTAAGCTAGGTAGCGTCGTGAAACCACCAAAAACGACGTCATCTAACGAGATAGTGTTGTTTTATTGCGAGTACGAAACTGCGATAGGTAAAATGTTGTGAAAGCACACAAAACGGCATGAACAAGCCAAATACTGCGTGTTGTACCGTTACAAGTGCGAAACTGCTATGTTGTGACATTCTCGGTAAAGCGCATGCAAGTATCGTGAAACCTTAAAGAACGATGTCATTTAGCGAGATACAGCGTTCTGTACTGTAATAAGTTGGTGAGAAACTGTGAGGTCAAGCAAATATCGTAATTGTGAACGAAACAGTGTAATTGAGCGTCTTTAGATACAAGTGCGAATGTTAGGTTAGGTTGACATATCAACCGTCGTAAAACCGCATTAAACAATGTCACTTAGTGAGATGTAGTGTTTTTCAACATTACAAGTCGGGAACTACGATATCTAATGTGAAAGCGCATGAAACCGTCGTAATTTTGTAGAAAACATTGTAAAGTTGCGAGTAAAACGTTTTCTAACGATAGAAGTGCGAAGGTTAGGTTAGGTTAGGTTAGTTTAGGCTAGGTAGCGTCGTGAAACTACCAAAAACGACGTCATCTAACGAGATAGTGTTGTTTTATAGCGAGTATTAAACTGCGATAGGTGAAATGTTGTGAAAGCACACAAAACGGCATGAACAAGCCAAATACTGCGTGTTCTACCGTTACAAGTGCGAAACTGCTATATTGTGATATTCTCGTTAAAGCGCATGCAAGCATCGTGAAACCTTAAAGAACAATGTCATTTAGCGAGATACAGCGTTCTGTACTGCAATAAGTTGGTGAAAAACTGTGAGGTTATGCAAATATCGTAATTGTGAACAAAACAGTGTAATGGAGCGTTTTTAGATACAAGTGCGAATGTTAGGTTAGGTTAAGATATGAACCGTCGTAAAACCACATTAAACAATGTCAATTAGTGAGATGCAGTGTTTTTCACCATTAAAAGTGGGGAACTGCGATACCTAATGTGAAAGCGCTTGCAACCGTCGTTAGGTTAGGTTAGGTTAGGTTAGGTTAGGTTTCGTTAGGTTAGGTTAGGTTAGGTTAGGTTAGATTAGGTTAGGTTGGGTTGAGTTGGGTTAGGTTAGGTTAGGTTAGGTTAGGTTGGGTTAGGTTAGGTTAGGTTAGGTTACGTTAGGTTATGTTAGGTTAGGTTAGGTTACGTTAGGTTAGGTTAGGTTAGGTAAGGATAATTTGGTTAGGTTAGGTAAGGTTAGGTTAGGTTAGGTTAGGTTAGGTTGGGTTGGGTGTTGTTGGGTTGGGTTGGGTTAGGTTGGGTTAGGTTAGGTTAGGTTACGTTAGGTTAGGTTAGGTTAGGTTAGGTTACGTTAGGTTATGTTAGGTTAGGTTAGGTTACGTTAGGTTAGGTTAGGTCAGGTAAGGTTAGGTTACGTTAGAATAGGTTAGGTTAGGTTAGGTTACGTTAGGTTAGGTTAAGTTAGGTTAGGTTAGGTTTGGTTAGGTTAGGTTAGGTTGGGTTGGGTTGGGTTGGGTTAGGTTGGGTTAGGTTAGGTTAGGTTAGGTTGGGTTAGGTTAGTTTAGGTTAGGTTAGGTTAGGTTAGGTTGGGTTGGGTTGGCTTAGGTTAGGTTAGGGTGGTAAGGTTAGGTTAGGTTAGGTTAGGTTACGTTAGGTTAAGGTATGAACCATCGTAAAACCGCATTAAACAATGTCACTTAGTGAGATGCAGTGTTTTTCACCATTACAAGTCGGGAGCTGCGATATCTAATGTGAAAGCGCTTGCAAACGTCGTTAGGTTAGGTTAGGTTAGGTTAGGTTAGGTTACGTTAGGTTAGGTTTGGTTAGGTTAGGTTAGGTTAGGTTATGTTAGGTTAGGTTGGGTTAGGTTAGGTTAGGTTACGTTAGGTTAAGGTATGAACCGTCGTAAAACCGCAATAAACAATGTCACTTAGTGAGATGCAATGTTTTTCACCTTTACAAGTTGGGAACTGCGATATCTAATGTGAAAGCGCTTGAAACCGTCGTAATGTTGTAGAAAGCAATGTAAAGTATCGAGTAAAACGATTTCTAACGATAGAAGTGCGAAGGTTATGTTAGGTTGAGTTATGTTAGTTTAAGCTAGGTAGCGTCGTGAAACATCCAAAAACGACGTCATCTAACGAGATAGTGTTTTTTTATTGCGAGTACGAAACTGCGATAGGTAAAATGTTGTGAAAGCACACAAAACGGCATGAACAAGCCAAATACTGCGTGTTGTACCGTTACAAGTGCGAAACTGCTATGTTGTGACATTCTCGGTAAAGCGCATGCAAGTATCGTGAAACCTTAAAGAACGATGTCATTTAGCGAGATACAGCGTTCTGCACTGTAATAAGTTGGTGAGAAACTGTGAGGTCAAGCAAATATCGTAATTGTGAACGAAACAGTGTAATTGAGCGTCTTTAGATACAAGTGCGAATGTTCGGTTAGGTTGACATATCAACCGTCGTAAAACCGCATTAAACAATGTCACTTAGTGAGATGTAGTGTTTTTCAACATTACAAGTCGGGAACTACGATATCTAATGTGAAAGCGCATGAAACCGTCGTAATTTTGTAGAAAACATTGTAAAGTTGCGAGTAAAACGTTTTCTAACGATAGAAGTGCGAAGGTTAGGTTAGGTTAGGTTAGTTTAAGCTAGGTAGCGTCGTGAAACTACCAAAAACGACGTCATCTAACGAGATAGTGTTGTTTTATAGCGAGTATTAAACTGCGATAGGTGAAATGTTGTGAAAGCACACAAAACGGCATGAACAAGCCAAATACTGCGTGTTCTACCGTTACAAGTGCGAAACTGCTATATTGTGATATTCTCGTTAAAGCGCATGCAAGCATCGTGAAACCTTAAAGAACAATGTCATTTAGCGAGATA